>NW_024540476.1:0-67373 GCF_016647625.1 Suillus subalutaceus | reverse complement strand
ACTAGTGTCTCACTGTCCCGGGTTGGAGAAGGTGTGCTTAGGCTAGCAATTGCGTACCTCGCTAGCGGCCTTGGGCAACGAGGTCTCATATTATATCATGGTCATGATCGCTAGGGAACTGCCCGAAGACCGTCCGGTTTCACAAGCTTGGGCCAAGTCTGCATTCACTGTAGTACGTCTGCCTCTCGCGCATTATGCAGTCATCCTTGAATTTTGAAATGAAACAGACTCGGCGTCCCATCAATGATCATAGTGCGAACTTTGGCCACCCGAACTTCAGCCCTTCATATAGCACAGAATTTGATAACAAGTCACCCTATCCAAAGGTTTGATCCACTGTTGACTCGTAAACACAGATGATCCATTCGTACATGGGTTTTAGGCTTGGTCTGGGCAATTATCATGCCTGGTGTCAATCAGTTTTTCTTCTTCCGCTATCGCAGTGTGCCCGTCACTGGCATTGTTGCTCAGCTACTCTCATTTCCAATAGGCCGCTTCTGTGCTGCTTATCTTCCTCGAAATAAAAATCTCGAGGATGTCACTAAACCCTGGTCCCTTCACTATCAAGGAGCACGAGCTGATAACAGTAGATCCTCTCCCTAAAACCCTGTTAGCCTTGTTTTATCGCCACCTGTCCACAATAGATCATGGCTTCGGTGGGTGCGACTTCTGTTTGCACAGTAAGTCCTTCCTGAAGCACGCATTCAAAGCACCAAAATTAGACAGACCTAATTGGCTTCTCCACCGGGGGAATCACACAGCGGTTTCTTGTATCGCCTCCGCATGATCTGGCCTGCGACTCGCGTCTATGTTTTCACAAGCGCATTCTTGTGGTGTGTGGATTTTCCCCAGTTTTCATTCTTGTTTAATCTATCCTTTTGATGATCCAGACTTTTTTGCTAGTTACATACCTGTGTAAGGTATATTCCCTATAGCAACCTTGTTCTGTCAATTTTTTTGGCACAGTCTAGGCCCTTTCATGATTTTCTTGGGTAACATGGATCTGACCTGATGATCCTGGTGAGTCTCGAGACACAGATGTATGATATGTCACTCACGCAGTACCCCTGGTCATTTCACAGTTCTTCGGGGTACGTCTTTTTGTTCGCTAAAGAATCATATACCATGCGCTGATAAAACTGCGGTATGGTATGTTGATGTTTGCTTGGTCCCTATCATGTTTTTTGAATTTTGCATCAGGGAATGTCTGGTAACATTTGACTGGGCCCAATTTGCGTATGCACTTGGTCGTTCCTACCTTACTGTCGTTCTGAGCTTGGTTGTCCAGATACATTGGGTTGCCACTAGCCATGCTTTGTGAGTCTTGTGGCATCTCTTTAATGTTTAGTCTAACTCTGATCAAAATCAGGGCAATGGTAAACGTCATTGTTGGCTTTGTATTCTATTGTGAGTCCGAGGTATTTGGTTATTGAACTGTTATCTTAGGGATAGTAATGCCTGTCTTATACATCAGTGATCCACAGAGATTTCACGACTGATGAATTGACTCCTTCACAGTTTTAAGATACCTAGTATTCTCTATGCATGCCGTTCGTCTAATCTCTGTTTCTCCCTACATAACATCAGCTTAATCCTTGCTAGTGTTTTGTCAAGGCCTCCTTCGACAACACAGACCACATTTGTAACCCGGATAATGACGTCAGAAAGCACTTTCAACGCGACAGCATACAAGGAGTATAGTCCAATATTTATTCCGTAAGGGATTACACTCTCTACTCTGGTGATATACCCACTTCGATAACAGAACAGCGTTCGTGATGTTTTATGTGTAAGTTCACTAATTGGCGATCGATCTTATCTTCTGTTGAGAAAACCCCTTTTCATCAGTCTCTCGTTTATCTATATCACTGGTAAGGAAGCATGCATTATAGCTATGACACAGATTGACTGAAATGTCTTAGCGACTATCGTTCATTGCTTTGTTCATTTTCAGGAGCAAATTTGGTATCAAGCAGAACGGTCACTCGGGGCACAAACAGACATTCATACTCGCGTTATGAGTCGATACTCACAAGTTCCCAAACGGTATGTCAAAAAAACTTCTCCCACAGGGATTACAACTCAATGCAATTCCCCACCCCAGGTAGTACTTGTCCCTATTGGCTCTCATGTTTGCATTGGGTGTCGTCAGCATCGCGATTTGGCCTACATAGATGCTGGCTTGGGCTTTTGTCTTAGTGCTCTTGATCGGTGAGTCATCAAGATGTCAAAGTGTTATTATATGAACATTCATATGCCCTTTAGCATTTACCTGTGGGAGCAGATGAGGAAACTTTCCCTCTCTGACATCCCTGAGCCATTCAAAGCTGGAGTCGCATTCGACACAGTTTCAGTTAATCCAGCTGAATGTCTTCCGTGGATATAATCTGAGCTGATATCCTGCGGAGTTACCTTTGAATGCAAAAATGTGAGGAGTTTGGATGAGTTGAGGAGCCTGCCAGGTCGGGCCCGATGGTATTCTGGTGAATGCGTCTTCGCTTGATAAGGGGTTTCTTTTGGAGGTAGCTCTTGTAACATCAATTCAAAGGTTCGAGATCCATTATCGGTGTGACAATCATACCAGCGCTAGGCGCGTATGAGTGTCATGGGCACATTTTGCCTTACCTTGAGGAAAGGAGTAAAACGCTAGTCACCAGCACTATTCAGCTCCCAAGCTATCCACTTTGGAACTGCTTTTCTCCCATAGCGCGCTGCCCAGCCCGACGCCTAGGTATTCTGTCCTCCCATGTCCTGCCTATGTCCACCTACCTCCGCTGGTGCGTTATTTTCCTTAAATGTCGCTACTCATCAGTTGCAGGTCTTATTACATGCATCCTCGTGTTCCACTGCACTGCATGTCTTATTACCTGTCGCTACATCGTGCCTTCATCAGTGTCGCTACTATTCTCGCCTACGCATTCCCGAACTTTTACGCAGTATGATAAAATGACCCGTTGCACATACAGTACAGTACTTCCCTTCCCCGGACCTTTGCTGGTGTCAGAGTCACTTTAGTCGCTATATCCTAGATTTGGTGCAATCGATTCCGCTCTTGCCAATCTCTCTGATCGCGTGTCGCTTGACTTGCTTTGAGTGCGCGTCGCTAAAAGTCCCCTCATAAGTTTGATTTTTGCAATGTCGGGATCGTTGTCGGTAGTCGAGCTATAAACTAGTCGCTATCGGGCATTCCACTTGCACTATCATACCTTATTCCTTGCTTTCCCTTCTTTTAATTTCTTCTTGCTGTTGCTAGTCGGACGTCGCATAGCACTATCGCATAGGACAACTTGCATAGCGCTCCTCACTTATACGCACATTTCTCTGTCGGAACTCACTTGTCGCTAGTCGCTGATCGCTACAGCGCTACTCATTGGTTTTTGGTCTTAGGTCGCTATAGGTTATTAGCCCTTCGCATCATTGCTACCCTTGCATATTTGAAGGGAGTTACTTCAATAGCAGTCCTCTTGGGTCGAATACTACACTCGCGCCTATTTGGATAAGTAGTGCTAGTTTCTAACCAGCCTAGTAGCTATTTCTCTTTCACATTGGAGTGCAAGACACAAGACTATACCTCATTCAATGCGGACAAACGATCCTGGCACATACACCTGATCTGTAGGAGTGTTTGTTTGTCGAGTCAGGTGCGTATCTGGAATTAGCAGCAGTAATCAGCTCATTAAAGCCCTGCAATCCAGAGACCGAAGAATCAACATACATCATTCTCCTTCCTGGAAAAGGTCAACCTGACACTGCAATCCTTGATGGGATATTCTAGCCCAGGAATTGGGACACCTCTCTAAATTGCGAGAGGAATATTTGATCGCTGCACCGCATTGACCCCTTGTTTTGCTGAGTCGAGCTAGAGCGAATCGTGCAGCCCTCGCAAAGTACGCCTGTCATTATTCCTTGGAATGGGAATCCCTCAAGTGACTGTGACCATTGTACATCCTGATGTTGGGTAAGCCATCCTCCAGAAACTTTGAATGCGATTGCCTAATAAAACTTTCACAAGACCGGCAGGTTTTCAGGGGTCATGGAGTGCAGCAGAAGAAGTGCTGGATTTGATGAAGGCACGAGTTGCTTTGAAACATAATAGCTGGATTTCTGCCACCATCGTAGTGGGTCTTGTAGTGCCAAATTTTTGCGCCCTCTCTGAAATTTATTTTGCAAGTCAACATTCCTATCGATGCCCCTTCATGTTTCTATTGACCATTCAGTCAGATTGCCACAGATCACAGCTTTCACGGACGACGACCAGAGAAGAGCCGTGACGGAAGGCTCTCTTAGTATGTGTCAGGCAGATGCTATCCAATACTCAGAGCGAACTCACTGCTGCCAAATATGAATGCCAGCATCTTGCGAACCTCCGAGTCATGGAACAGTCAACTAGCAAACTTGAACTAGCAAGGCAAGCTCTGCGACAATGCAGAGTAACAAGTTTGTGGATTGCAGGACGATCAGCAGGAGAAAGTTGTTGTTCTTCGAAGCCAATGAAATTTGGCCTTGACGAACAATTCCGGGAGCAGGAATTGTTGCTTACACAGTTGCTGAATGAAACTGCCTGTCGCAAGCAAGAGAAAATGGCACATACTCACATGAATCTGCGAGTTGCGAACCGCACAAACTTGTGCACCATATGCACCACAGGACTGACATGGAATATTCTCATGATGTTGATAGCATAGAGGGGGTAGAAGAATAACGCTTATGTATGCGTTGTCAATTTCCAACTCCGACGGAGTCCATGGTTCACATTCCACAACCACTAAACAATGCAAACACATACTCCTCCAAGCTCTGTCGGCCATGCCCGTCAGAGCAGTGATGGATCTTGTCAACAGCTTGATGATTCACACGCCTCATGTCTCGAGCGCAGTCACAGGAGAGTCAGACCGTCTGACTCAATCCTATCCGGGTCATCATCCAAACATTGATGCTTATCGTCGTCCAAAGATACCAACTACAATGACTTATCAGATCTCATCACAGCAATACCCAAACCTCCTGCAATCACCAAGCAACTGTCTAAATATGTCGTTCGAGCGCAACAGAAGTTTAAGCCGTATGAGAAGCCTCATGGTCGCTTTCCCACTGCACTAGAGCTCCGTTATGTTGATAGATTTTGCAGGAAGTACCCCGGCGAGACTGATATGAGTCTGGCAGATGTCAAAGCGGTATGTTAGCCCAATTTTAGTTAAATGTGCACGACTTCATATTAACAAAACATCATATGTCAGGGCAAAGACGTCTTCGAGCGTGGTGTTGCACTCCTATCTCAGGAGACTATCGATCAAATTGTCATTGCCAAGCGGGCTGCTTGTGAATCTATGCGCTTACACGCTATGACAACAGCTTGGGAAATCCAGGCCTCATCAGAGCACTCCAAACTTCTTGAATTGATTTTCAAGGACGAAGCTAGAAAGTTTGCCAATTGCGCAGCAGCAGTTTCCTTTGTGGAAACGCTTGTTCCACAGGACAAGCAAGAGCTTGAAGCTGTTATGGACTTCCAGGTCGGCACATACAGTCATGACCTCACGTCACTTGCTGTTGGGGACTTGCAGCTTGAACAAGTTGAGGACCTTGCATGCAACTTGCCCAAGAAAGATAAGTCAGATTTGGCTCATCATGATAATGTAAGAAGGAACCTTTTGGACTTTGAGTCCGGGTCCGATTCGGATGGCTGAGGTTAGGTGATTATCATCATGTTTTGTTTTGTCTACGCTTACTGATTATGACAAGGTAGAAGTCATTCTGTAAATACTCGCACCACCTACATGACTGAGCATTACTGCCACGCACAATACCCTGAAGAAAAGTATAGCCTTAGCCGATGAGGCGATCTCAACCTGGCTGGGCTGATATGAAATATCTAAAAATGCTCAACCAGTATAAGTGAGTCTTGGCTCTGCCTAGCTGCTATACTTGCAGAATGCAAGAACGTTCGACCCTAGAGGGGACTGCTACTGAACACAGAACCAGATGAATGAAAGACCCTTGAAGTGCGATGGATGCATGAAAGCGCAAGAAAAAAAGCGAAGTGAGTGCGAAGTGCGAGAGAGCGCACTAAGGTAAGCGCGAGCGTGGGAACGTGAGCGCTAAGGCGCATGTTGAGTGGGAGAATACCGGATAAGGAAACGGATAAGGAAGCGGATGTGCAAAGCGAGTGCTAATGCAGAGCGAGTGTTATAACGAGCGCGGATAAAGGTCTAGTATAGGCGGATAATAATAACCATTGAAAACACAAAGTGCGCCCAAGTGGTGACTACTACTTTAAGGTAAAACCCAATAGCGAGGGAAGTACAGCAAAGGGGAGTAATAATGATGGAGTAGTAAGTCAGCAACTTTATACTATGGAAATCACATCGGAAGCGGAAGGGATAGGAGCAATAAGCGCTATGAATACGTAATGACATGTAATAGCGCTGCAATGCTTGTTACAAACCACGAGGCAAGGGATATGACGTACCAATGAGGTGGGTGGACATAGACGGACGTTCCTGGATGATAGGCGATGCAGGGCGCTTAAGCGCGAGAAAGCGCGCAAGGTGCGCGTGTGGGAATGCTGCGCGTTGTGCGGGAAAGTACCGCGCCTATGGCGCGTTTCGCAGGAAAGCTGCGCGTTATGTGTAAAACGACTAGAGACATGATAGAAGTCGAATATAGCTGATGGTGCAAGTTGTGCATTGAAGGCCAATTGTCATGAGTTGTGAAAAGGTGCGAAATGTGCCCATATGTGCCTGCAGAAACGCGAGTCTCTACACCGATTCAGATGATGTTGGAAATACATGTATCTTGTGACTGTAAAAGTGGCAACTCCTTGGTCCACCAGTCTGGTTAATCGTGACAGAGCGACTGAAATGATCTGATTGGTTGTATCAAGATAAGAGTTATGATGATGCATACGGGAATTTTTAAGTACGAACACCGGTTGGTTTTGTAGAATCCATTAGTGACTGATACTAGTGTCATAATGATGATTGCCAATCGCACGTGCTTAGAGTACGAACGTGGATAAGCTTGAGAGTTACTACTATTAGCGTGGCAGGCACCGGAGGGAAGCCTGACTCGGACTCCTCGTTTGAATGCGCACTGGCATAGCACGAGTCATATGGCTCATTCTTCTTTTACTCTTCGTTTATTTAATGATATCCTGCAATGCCCCAGGTTGTTTATGGAAAAAGCAACCAATAGTTGAGGACTTAACAGGCATCGTGCAACATGCAAATTTTACCAGCGGTCCAGCATTCTAGCCAGTGAGAAAAGGCAAGAGAGGGCCAGAGAGGCGGCAGCCGCCAGACTAACTCTGACACAATCTACAACCGTTAAATCAGGCTCAACCAACTCTTTGGTGAATCTTTTCTACAGTGATCATTCAGAAGCACAAACTTATGTTTGACCGGTCACGATCTCTAGAAAGTATTGCCTATTCACCAGCCCCGTGCACTAGCAGAGCAAGACCGCTCAAAGCCCATTATTCCGTGCAAATCATCAAGCAGGAGAGGGGCCAAGCTGGCATGTCTAGTACTGGCCGCGGCATAATAGGTTTTGAACATAATGATAGCTCCGACAACACGGCACTGTTCGAGGCTGATGCTTTGGGTATGTCATCAGCAACAAATCACCTGACAAGTCGACTGATACCTGAGTCACTGTTTTGTGCTTCACTTGTCAGAAGAACCTTCGCACACTCAGTCGATGGGATGAATACCGAAATATTTTGAAGATCTTCCTCTTTCTGACGAGGACGCCAACAACTTTAATATAGGCGATGTTTTTTCCACTCGAAATCCAGCCCCGCCGCAATCTAGAATACGCAGAGTTCTATTAATGTTACGAGACACATTTCAGACTACTTTCAATTCTCTTGGACTTTCCCAACTGTATCCTTGTTGCCCATCCTTTGAGCCAGATAAACTTATCCTGTCCTCACTACTTTCAACCACGTGTCTGACGGTCATGCAAGATACCCATTCAGACATCCTCCCGCCTCCATATCCATTTCCCAATATGACAGTCTATAGACTCATATCTTGGATGAATTCTGGTAGCAACCAGAAATCCGAGACTGAAGTTGCTCGTCTCATTAAAGAAGTGATCCTGGCAGAGGATTTTGATATAAAGCACCTGGAGAACTTTTCGGTCAGAAAGAGTTTATGTGAATTGGACAATGACCCCAGTGGGAAGAAGATAGAGTTTTGAGATGACTGGACCCAGGCCAGTGTCAGTATCAAGATTCCGACGAAATCGAAGGAGGAGGATGCGAGACCATTTTCTGTTCCCGGATTCCATTTTCATCCCCTCGTCGAGATAATCAGTCAGCTTTCACGGATATCCAAGCGAACACATTTCACCTTTCACCATTCAAGTGTTTGTGGAGGGACCCATTGTAGAGACTCGCGTTTCTGCAGGCACATATGGGCACATTTCGCACCTTTTCACAACTCATGACAATTGGCCTTCAATGCACAACTTGCACCATCAGCTATATTCGACTTCTATCATGTCTCTAGTCGTTTTACACATAACGCGCAGCTTTCCTGCGAAACGCGCCATAGGCGCGGTACTTTCCCGCACAACGCGCAGCATTCCCACACGCGCACCTTGCGCGCTTTCTCGCGCTTAAGCGCCCTGCATCGCCTATCATCCAGGAACGTCCGTCTATGTCCACCCACCTCATTGGTACGTCATATCCCTTGCCTCGTGGTTTGTAACAAGCATTGCAGCGCTATTACATGTCATTACGTATTCATAGCGCTTATTGCTCCTATCCCTTCCGCTTCCGATGTGATTTCCATAGTATAAAGTTGCTGACTTACTACTCCATCATTATTACTCCCCTTTGCTGTACTTCCCTCGCTATTGGGTTTTACCTTAAAGTAGTAGTCACCACTTGGGCGCACTTTGTGTTTTCAATGGTTATTATTATCCGCCTATACTAGACCTTTATCCGCGCTCGTTATAACACTCGCTCTGCATTAGCACTCGCTTTGCACATCCGCTTCCTTATCCGTTTCCTTATCCGGTATTCTCCCACTCAACATGCGCCTTAGCGCTCACGTTCCCACGCTCGCGCTTACCTTAGTGCGCTCTCTCGCACTTCGCACTCACTTCGCTTTTTTTCTTGCGCTTTCACGCATCCATCGCACTTCAAGGGTCTTTCATTCATCTGGTTCTGTGTTCAGTAGCAGTCCCCTCTAGGGTCGAACGTTCTTGCATTCTGCAAGTATAGCAGCTAGGCAGAGCCAAGACTCACTTATACTGGTTGAGCATTTTTAGATATTTCATATCAGCCCAGCCAGGTTGAGATCGCCTCACCGTTGGATGACCACGAAGAGCGCATATTCAATGAGTTATATACATCTGACTCGTGGCTGGATGCCCAAGACGAGGTGCAGAAGCTCCCAAGGGAACCTGGATGTACACTGGAACGGGTAGTTGCTTCCCTCATGTTTTTTTCAGATGCCACGCATCTTGCAAACTTCGGAACAGCAAAGGCATGGCCCCTGTACATGTACTTCGGAAACCTGACCAAGTATGCACGTTCTGCACCAAAATCTGGCACATGTCACCTTATCGGGTTTTTACCATCGGTGAGTCGCCCTATTGGTACATTTTAAACGCTATTTCATATTGTGTACCAGCTGCCTGATAAAGTCGAAGACATTCTGATTGACTTACCTCAAATATCAACAAGCGGTATGGCCGCCCTTCACACACACTGTCGACACGAGTTATTCCACGCATGCTGGGATATCTTGCTAGATAAAGAATTTCTTCATGCATACCGCCATGGCATTATTTAAGATGTGCCGATGGTGTGTTACGCAGGATATACCCTTGTATATTCACATACTTGGCCGATTATCCTGAAAAGTACGTTTAGTCGTTAAAAATTGAGGGGATTACTCAAAGATTTGCAGGGTTTTGATTGCCACCATTAAGGAAATGGACTCATGCCCATGTCCCCGTTGCCTCATTCCAAAAAGTTTGTTTTCTTATCTAGGCCTTGTTAAGGACATGAAGAACTGTATAAATCATCTTCGAGTCTACGTCGATCCAACGTTGTCAAAGCCTGAGGATTCATTTATATGTGGGGAAATACTGTTGATGGTGCGAAGGTTGAAGAGACGCTTGGAGAAGGTTCCTGGGTGCCTGTGTTAGTAAGTACGAATCATCTGCAGCTCTGTTGTACTGGCTCAGAAAAGTAAATCGCAGAACAAATTTGTTGAGAGGCTGGGCGCACTGGGCCTCGACCCATTTCAGATGCTTGTTGTAGACTTTATGCACGAATGCAAGCTCGGCACTTGGAAGGCACTATTTACTCATCTCGTCAGGATTCTTTATGCACTTCCCGGGGGGAATCAGCTGGTTTCAACTCTAGACTTGAGGTAAGTGGATTTTGCATACCACTTCTATCGTATAACAGGGAGCAATCTCTATCCCACTGTAGATTTTGTCAGGTTCCGACTTTTGGTAATGGGGTGATCCGAACATTTGCGAACAACACGTCCGAGATGAAGAGACTTGCGGCACGAGACTTTGAAGACATCTTGCAGGTTTTTCTCACTTTACTTACTATTCTCTGCCTAGCTAATGGTGGCCTGGCTAGTGTGCAATACCTGTGTTCGAGGGGTTATTTCCACCTTGCCACGATGTGATTGTACAGTCTCTTTTATATAGATTTTGTCAGTGGCACGCACTTGCCAAGCTAAGAATGCACTCAGAGTCAACACTGAGTCTCTTTGAGAACACATTTAAGATTCTCACTAGGCAGTTACGGAAGTTCCATGACTTCACCTGCGCTGCCTTCGCCACTGTGGAATTACCGAAGGAGAAGGCAGCTCGCCAACGACGGTTTGCCCAATGTGCTGGACCTAATAATACTCCTTCAGAGCCTGCTGGACCAAAGGTGAAAAAGTTCAATTTGAACACCTACAAGTTTCATGCAATGGGTGATTACGTGCGAACCATCAAACTCTTCGGTATGACAGATTCATTTACCACTCAGATTGTAAGCATTGTCTCTGCTCTCTCGAGGGCGTTTCTGAAAATATATTATTGGCTAGGGGGAGCTGGCGCACAGAGCCTTGAAAGCATTCTATCCGCTAACTAGCAAGTTAGACACTCCGGCACAGCTAGCGAAACACGAATGCAGGCGCTGTCTTAATAACCAAGGGTCTTATATAAATACGTGTAAGAATGTAATGACACCACAATTACACTGGATAAGACTTCTTGCCAGTCCTCGATTAACATGGTCTACGACTTTTCTTCTTTCGTGGTAGATAACGTGTGAGTTCTTGGGAGGCTCGCTAAACCAATCAGTCAGATTAACTTAGCCAGAGCTTTATTATCTCTGATTGAAACTATGGGATTGTCTAGGATATACCGTCTAGACACTTGAACTGGTTTCCTGAATATATGGTTAACTGTTGAGAAGCTGGTCTCAAATGTGACTACGTGGACCAAAGCTCGTGTTGGTCAATATACAAATACCTGGTGAGAACGCTGGTCTCACAAATAACAACAAATGACAAATAGAAAACAATGACAAATAACAACAATGACCAAAGCTTGTGTTGGTCAGTATACAAATACCTGGTGAGAACGCTGGTCTCACAAATAACAACGGTGACCAAAGCTCGTGTTGGTCAGTAAATACTACATGGTGAGAACACTGGTCTCACAAAACTGGGTTTCTATCGCGAGAAACTTACGTAATCTCAAGGGAAACACTTTCCCTGCACTTGCCTGGACAGTTCTTACAAAGGAAATGGGCTTTGTAAGCAGCAATTTGTTCAGACTGAAGCTTCTTAGGTGAGAGTTCAATTTGCTCAAGTGGGAGTTCTTGAATGCAACAAGTGGGAGATCTATTTTTTTGGGGGAGAATGGGCTCTCCTTATATACATTTTGTGTGGGAATATTATGTAAGTAAAAAGGTGATGTAATGACTTCAGAATGTGAGAAGAATATTCCAAAAACTGGAGCAGAATGTTCTAGCAGATGCAAAAGAACATTCCAGAATATTCATGGTGGGATAATGACATCATTCTGAGTCACTATGAGTCACTATGAGTCATTATGAGTCATTGGAATGTTCTAGCAAATTCCATGGAACATGACATCATTATGACATCACTATGATATCATATCTTTCAACCAAAATACCTGCAGGAGTGTAGGTGAAGTCCTATGACATCATTATGACATTATACCCTGTAGGTACAATTTCATGAAGCATCTGATTAGCCAGAGCATCCTAATAGAAAAGTAAAGTAAAGAAACACTAGAGAAAACAACTCAGAAATAATGGAACAAATAATAGTACACAATACGCGGGCTTTTTAGATAGGTTTTTGTTAGGCTTTGAACTTTTCTCTATGGGTTTCTCTAGCCAAAGTGAATAAGCCAAAGGAAAGGCAATACCTTAACCTTCATTTTTCTTCTCATATCAACTAGGTCATTATGTGATTCCCATCTCACATATGACTTTTCTTCAAAACATGGTGGGTTCATGAATCACTGAGGGAAAACTGAAACTATTGGACCAAGGTTTGATACCAAGGTATGGGTTGACTAGTCTGAGGACTAAGCTAACAGACTTTGTCTTTTAGGGGGATACCTAGTAGTCATGTCCATGCATGATTCCCAAATCATGCAGGACAGCGCCATGTACTACGGCGAGTCGCGGAAGCAGCAGGTATCTCCTCCTCGAGCAACCAATCACCGGCCGACTCTCCTGCTCCGTCATTGTCCAAAGACCATCATTTTATCGCAACCAGTCGAAAAGATCCAGTTTTTTGTTCCCTTTCCTCGGGGAACACGACGGCGATCCAGCTACTGAGGTGAAATAGGGGTTTTCAGCTCATTTAACTACCAGTTCGCTTATGCCTGCTTGCAGAACTTCATTCCCAAACTGAAAGATCATATTTTGTATAGGCTGAGGAATCTGGACGTTACTCATTGCGACCACTCATTTACAGATGAGGAACACAACTCGGTTACCATCCCCAATAATACAGTTTACTCAGTACAGACAATGCGGGTGCACTATACCACTTACGACATGAGGCGTGAATACGATACCATCAACCCCAGGACGCACGCAGATGTTATGGTACTTTCAGGAGAAACCTCACCTAACCACCCATACTGGTATGCTTGTGTACTGAGCATTTATCACATGGACATGTGGCTCCACGATGCCGCTGGTAGAACCAAGACACAGCACCTCGAGGTCCTCTATGTCAGGTGGCTTGCACCATTGATGTCATCGGACTATCAGTCAGGCACGCAGCACACTCGCCTTCCCAAAGTAGCGTTTGTGGAAGAATTGGACGGTGACGCATTTGGATTTCTTGATCCAGGCCAAGTCATTCAGGGAGCCCATTAAATTCCTGCATTTGCTTCAGGGCGCGGTGTCGGTTCACTTCGCCACGGAAACTCATTAGCACGTGCCAAGGAGGAGCTAGATGATTGGGAAACATACTATGTTGGGATGTGAGTCTAGCGTATCTTCTTGTGGCTTCAATAAAGACTCAAGTCATTCGTCGGAGTTAGTTTTGTCGATCGCGATATGTTCCTGCGTTATACTCACTTAGGGGTAGGACACCCAGTAACTCTGCGGATGGTCAGACACTGTTTTGGCTTCGGTTCATCAACACCAGGGGAAGCTATGGACGTCGATGAAGGCAGAATCAATGATGAGGGCCAAAAAGAAAAAGAAGATGACTACGAACAGCAGATGGATGATGATCTTAGTGAGGAGTCAGAAGGCGAACATGATGAGGAAGAGGAAGACGAGGAAGCATCTGATCACGATGAGACTGGGGAGGAAGTCGAGAATGACCTCTCCTTTTGATGTTAATTATGTTCGTGCCACAAAGGAGGTCGAGTAGAGCACACACATGGTGTCGACACGAATTGGTTCCACGGGATTAAACACTCCATTCTTACAATATGTGGATGTACCACTGTAACTTGAGGTTGACTTGACTGGCGCACTCCAATTCACTCAAAATGGTTCAAAATTCACAAGGCCTACAAACATACTAGTCACTAGTCTATCAATGTCAATGACTAGTGGCATCTGACAACGATGCATCATGATAGAGAGAATCCAGGCATGTAACATTGACAGTGACTGTGTAGGGCTTGAATGCTGCCGCATGCATATAATAGAGAGAACCCAACGTGCAGTCGACGATAGTTGGCATGCAACGTCAAGTCCATGTCTAACCCGCATCTACTAGGCCAGCGATGCACATGACAATAGAGAACCCGACGTGCAGTCGACGATAGTTGGCATGCAACGTCAAGTCCATGTCCACCTGGCCCACCATGTCTAGGGCCAATGTTTGCACATGATAATAGAGAACCTGATGCGCAGTCGACGATAGTCGGCATGCAACGTCAAGTCCATGTCTACTCGACCCACATCTACTAAGCCAGCAATGCACGTGACAATAGAGAACCCGACGTGCAGTCGACGATAGTCGACATGCAACGTCAAGTCCATGTCCACTTGGCCCACCATGTCCAGGGCCAATGTTGCACATGATGATAGAGAGAACCTGATGTGCAGTCGACAATAGTCGGCATGCAACGTCAAGTCCATGTCTACTTGACCCGCTGTGTTTAGGGCCAATGATACACATGATAATGGAGAGGACCCGACGTGCAGTCGACGATAGTCGGCATGCAACATCAAGTCCAGCTCCAGAGTCAATGGAGCATCACGAGGGGAGAGCCAACTGATGATCATAAGGAGACAACCCGCTGTACAGTCGACGATAGTCGGCATGCAACATGCGCGTGTCCCATCAGTACTAGGTGAGAGCTATGATGACTCCTGAGGTAGAAGCAATTCGAAGGCGAGGTTCAATTTAAGTTCAACTATTTGTTGACTGTTTGTCGCTGTTGATTGGTTTCAAGCTCCGCTTACACATACCAACAGACAAACTTGACCAAATAAAGATACAACTCTGGTGCCAATAATCACGGCCATTGTGCAACTCATTTTAACTTGAATTGACGAGTAGCGTTGACATGCATCAACCCCACTAGAGGCTGGCACTGCAGAGTTTCGGTCTTTGAACGGGCATGGATCTTCCAGAGTGAGATGTCTCATTCTTTCTGAAGTGTTCTAAGTTCCTCACATCCTTCATCTAGTAGTACAGTGAGTAGGTCGGCGATGTCGTCAGTCACCGTTCCTTTATGGACTGACCTTTTGTGATGGTATTTTACCTCTTCTTGTTCTTGTGATTATACCTGTACTGCTTGATGTTGCTCCACATTGACACGCTACCTTCAGAGACCAAGTCGATGTTGGTAAGTTATCTACCGCTACCGCATACTACTTCCTGTTGATCACTGGCTGAGACCATCACTAGGAAACGCGAGGGTTGCTGACATGGCCACAAACCTGAACTTGACCAGCTTCAGGTACAACATTACTGCAGCCGTCTTTTTCATGCGTCGTGTATCACACGTGTTCCATCAAGTGTTGAGTTGTTCTAGATCTCATACAGATTTTCTGAGGTCCCCTTGTATGTATGACATTAAGAGCAGCGAGTGTGTACTTAATGTCTGTATAGGAACATCGTACTCAAGCCATTTAGGCCATCATGCTTGAGTACGCTTACATCTGCTTGTTTTTTTCTCGCCACCTAATATCAATCCAGTACCGTCTATCATGGTCGTGTGTGGTATTGTGACGACCCTTATGTGTCGAGACTATATATCATGAATATGCTCAAAGAAGATTCGAATTATCTTTCCTCTTGCTTTGATACTCAATTTGTCTGGCAAACCACAGAAGATTACAAGACTTACATCCAAATTCTCATTTATTTAGGGTTCTCAGCCCTCCTGTCATCTCGCATGCATGATCTGAGTTCATCGTCAGGTTACTCATCCCTGGCTATGCCATTACCCTCTTTTCGCTAATCATCATCAATGAGTTTCTGTTTCTCTCTCACGTCTCTCTCCCATTATGTCCTGACTGTGTGATAATAATTGAATTCGTACAGATCCCTTTCTTACCGCACCCTGCCCAAGCAGTCCATACCACCTACCCACACATACTTTTCCCGCTTACATTCCTTATCAATGCTACTGCGAAACGGGATGCAGTTGGCAGAAACCCAAAGAAAAAGCTCTGGTGGCGACGCAACAATCAACATTCTCAATACTGCAAGAGAGAACATTGAATGTAAGTTTTGTTTCTTATTTTTTTATAGCGCTGTTAATCAACATTGTGTTGACACTGACGTTCATTTATCTTCAGTGCCCCTCTGAGCTTCTCTAGCAGACAGACGAAACAATACAGTAAGACTCACAGCCGATCTTTTATGTGAGCTCATTGCGGTGCGTTAATCACATTTTCACTACTTTTGTATCCCTCGTCTCATCCCATAGCACAGATATCGATCCAACGCTCCGAATTCGATGTCACCTAAACTCGCTACTCTTGCTAAGCGACGCACTTCTCTTCCCTTACACACCAGCTGAAAGTTGTATGTCCTGGTTGCAGCCTATGTTTCACCAATCGACACATCAAATCTTGATATACTTCAGGTCGCTTGTTTATCGATTATGATTGACATGACAAGCCTTGGATGGAATCAGGGTCACTTGCCTTTTTCGGCGATATGCTCACGCCTCTGAATCCACGGACCCGTCTATATCATGTGTGTATTTTACAGGTGGATAAGTGGTCACTGTACTGAATGCCGTCCAGGTCAAGCTGAACTACGCCGACACCATGTCATCATCACAATCTGCATATATGATGCCTCTTGAGCTTGGCTGGGATGAGCCTACATACAGCACGGACCCATTGGGAAAATTGATATACACGAAGAACCAAGTCGTACTATCTGGCAACCTTGCCACACTTTCTGACATCGCCACTACAGATGGTAACCACATCCCCCTGTTGATCAAGAAGATCGGTATGATATCTTCGCAACGGCGCTGCTACACTCCCCGAATGGACACTTCGTGACTGTCGTTGGTGATGGGGAATTTATTATCTACACGGTGTTCGCATGGCGGGAAAAGGTGTTTGAGTCGGGTACAGGCTTCATGTGGGCAGGTGACTCGAACACGTATGCGGTACTGGAGAGCAATGTGAAGCTCCATGTATTCAAGAACTTCAAGGAGCGTGGTGGTGTGGGGATGAAAGGTACAGGAAGCTGGGCAGTGGACACAATTTATGGGGGTCCGGTGCTTGGCGCTCGTGGAAAAGGTTTTGTGATCTTTTTGGATTGGGGAAGTGGGGATGTTGTGAAGAGGATTGATGTATATGCGAAGAACGTGAGTTTGTGACACGGGTTGGACGCTTATGATATTAATACTTTGATAGATCTCTTGGTCGACGACAGGGTCGCTCGTGGCGGTTGTATCGGACAACTCTTACTGTATCCTCAAATTTGATCGAGACGCCTGCAATTCCAAACTAGAGGAGGGCGTGGAAATTACGGATAAAGGATTTGAGGAAGCATTTGATGTTATTGCTGAGATTTCGGATAGGTGCAGTGTTATTAGCGGAAGTTTCGTGCCTAACTGATTATATCCTTTATCAGTGTGAAGACGGTGAAATGGATAGGTGACTGCTTTATCTACACCATGACCGGAAACCGCCTCAACTACTTTGTGGGCAATGAATCATACACAATCAGCCCATCTGATACGTCCGTGCATGATGCACTTCGGTCATCGCATTTGAACTGATATTGCTGCAGCTCAATGTTTATGCTGGGATACATACCTGGACATAATCAGGTGTACCTTGAGGACAAGAACATGAATATCTTCGGGTATTTGTTGTCCTTGAGCATCATTGAATACCAGACAGCTGTCCTCCGTGGTGATATGGACTCAGCAGCCGAAATTTTCCCCACTTTGCCCAAGGGGCAGTTAGACAAAGTTGCTCGGTTCCTGGAGGGTCAAGGTATGTATGATTTTGATTACATATCACGCTCAGGATTCAGCTCCTCCTCCTTAGACCTCAAGGAGCTTGCTCTGCAGGTCACCACAGACCTTGGTCACAAGTTCGACCTCTTACTGCAGCTCAATGACCTAGACACAGCGGTAAAGATCGCACGCTCTGTCTTGGAGCCAGAGTCAGAGACGAAGTGGAAAGCAATCGGCGATCGTGCTCTTATGGTGTGGCAGTTTGACCTGGCTCACGAGGGGTTCGAAAAGGCGGGTGATTTGAGTGTGCTGATGCTACTTCTGCTTTCGATGGGTGATTGAGAGGGGCTGCAGAAGCCTGCAGCCACAGCTGAAGAGAAGGGTGCGAACAATTTGGGGTTTGTGACGCTGTTTCAGCTGGGCGATACCAAACCGTGTGTGGATCTACTTCTGAAAACGAATTGTGCACCAGAAGCTGCATTCTTTGCATGAACATATGCACCAAGGTGTGCGTGGTTTAGCCGTGGATGTAATATTTGATGCTGATTTCAGCACAGCAAAGTACCAAAGGTAGTCGATGTATGGCGAGGCGAGCTGCGGACTAAAAATAAGGGCAGCATCGCAGGCAGCATCGTGCACCCATCTGAGCATGCAGAACTATTTGAGGAAGGGTGGGAAGAGGCTCTTGCACGCGAGGTTGGTGAGCCTGTAGATGTGAACGGAGGATTCCGGTAAGTCAGTGTGTCTGGGATCTGGTGGGACGTTTGTTTCGATGACTGATTGGGATTTAGACATTTCACCGAATGAGAGTGAGGATATATGACCATGGGATTGGGGCAGTGGGAGGCTGATTTCTTATATGTATAATCCTCTTATAAGAAATTTTGCAAATTTATACGTCCATCTTGTCGAGAACATCTAAAAAGGGAATTCCCGACTGTACGAAGTAGTTGGGACTCGGTTTTGTCTGATCCGAATATTCAGGTAACAGACCGGGAAAATATTACCTTTCCTGAACAGCATCGCCAGTGATTGCAGGTGCACTCTTTGTATTTTGTCTCCATTCAACCCGGTTGATTACCGTGACTACTTACCTCTTGCCTTCAAATTCCGTCCTCTCATGGATCTGATTGGTATGCGTTCAAGTTGCCTCCCACTTCGTTTTTTTTTTCTGAAGCCTCCCACCGTGACAGGTTCAGGTTGTATAGGTCCGACTCGGTAGCATTTTTGAATTGAAATGTCCCTTGATGACTCAACTTCGTGCGTTTGATATCAATGGTTGTCCTCCTCTTAGTAGTGTTATACATGATGTTGCCGAGTATGCGTTGTATTATCATGATGACCCACTGTATCATCAAGAGGCTCATCCAGCCGTGTTCGCTACAGCGCTTGGATTTTGTACATGGTCACGCTCAGCACTCATCGACCATGCGAGTCGAGTCACATTAAAGTGTTGCTCAGATCATCGTGTGGACTCAGTAACTTTTGATGGTGCGCATGTCAACATTTGTGTCAGTAGGACATCGATGCTTTTGCTCGTTCTCCCTTTGAATGTGCTTGTTACCATGACGTCCCGGGTGTTGTACCGTGTTTCAATGCTATTGAATGTTGTTGAGGTGACCTGAGCATGAAGTTTTAGCCTCCTTGCCAAGCTTTGGTGTGATCCTGCTTGACTTTCATATTCTGACCACATCTACTATAGAAAAACCTATCGCATCAACAAAAATCTGCATGCCTCCGCGGAGACGCAAGATCAGTGTAGACTCCTCCAAGTCCTTCTGGATGTTGTAGTCACTAAGAGTACGGCTGTCTTGCAACGTTCCAGCGAAGATGAGGCGCTGGTCAGGAGGAATGCCTTCCTTGTCCTGGATCTTTGCCTTCACGTTGTCGATGGTGTCCGATGATTCCACCTCCAACGTGAGGGTCTTGACGAAGATCTGTATGCCACCATGGAGACGGAGAACGAGGTGGATGGTGGATGTGGGTGGGGCGCGACTTCCAGAGAGGTGAGAGAAATTCTGCATGCCACCACGGAGACGGAGAACGAGGTGGATGGTGGATGTGGGTGGGGTGCGACTTCCAGAGAGGTGAGAGAAATGCGGGCAAAGTTGAGATGCCGCTGGTCAGGTGGGTGTGGGGGTAGCAACTTGTGCAGCACAAGATCAAACATCGGAACTTTCCGAAATTTCAAACTCCGCTATAAGCTGCGTCACATATACCAACTCAATAGGGATGTTGATTCTGTTGATTCCCATCATGCCTCGTCAATCCAAACGTCAACAAATGCTGAATGATATTGACCAGGCTGCCCTTGTGGTAGCCAGGGCAAGATACCAGCACGTTATGGAAGATGATGACTCTACGGACTCTATCTCGAGCCTCGACTCTCAGTTGGACCTTACTCGTAACTTGGATCTTGATATTTTCATGGATATTATGCTTTCTCCCTCTTCACCTCTTTCTCCAGCCTTCTCAGGCTTATCTGATTTTTCTGATGGGGACATCTCATCGGATGATGATGATCATACTCTCGCCCGCTATAATCGCCTGCAAGATTCCATTGCAACTCTCTGGACGAAGTTTTGAAGGCTCGCATACTCCACAGGCCTGATGAACCTCTCCCACGAGCCCCACAACTCCACCTTCTAGTTCATTTTGGGAAACATCGCCCTCTCTTATTTCGTCACAAATTACGGGTCGACCCAGACATTTTCGACAATATTCTTGATTTAATCTCTGGCCATCGTATTTTTCACAACAACTCAAACAACTCCCAGCTTCCTGTTGCGATTCAACTTGCAATCTTTCTTAACCGTGCTGGCCACTATGGTAACTCCATCTCCCTACTGGAGGTGTCTCAGTGGGCAGGGGTCAGTGTTGGCTCCATTGTTAACTGCACTAATCGTGTCATGGTCGCCCTACTTGACCAGCACGATGTGTTCATGGGCTTCCCTCCCCATGATTTGGAGGATTTTAACCGTGCTCGGAGGTATAGTGCAAAGGCTACCACTTGCCCTGAGTGGCAGAATGGTGTCCTAGCTGTTGATGGGACAACGGTTGATTTGTATGCCACACCGGGTTTTTACCACGAGGCTTTTTATGACAGGAAATCAAAATATTCCCTTGGCTGTCAGGTAAGTTTGCTTTTTATTTATTTTTCTACCATTATAAATTAAAATAAATTCAAGGCAGTCATTATGCCCCACAATCTTCTTATAGTCAATTATTCTCTCAGTCACCCTAGAAGCGTCCATAATGCATATGCGTTTAGATCAACTCGATCAACTCGTATCTATCAAGAGCACGACACACTTCTGCCAGCTGATCACTGGGTTTGGGCAGACAGTGCTTATCCATTGAGCACCTGGTGTATTCCCCCTTTCAAGAAGCCCCGTGGTGGTCGTCTGACAGCGAATCAGAGGACATTCAATTATTATCTTTCCAAAGTTTGTACTATTTTTTTCCTGATTATCGAAATTTTACAAGTTATTTAGGTCCGTGTTCGCATTGAACATGCATTTGCTGCATTGAAAGGGCGGTTTCAATCCCTTCGAGATCTCCGACAGAATATCAATTCAGCAGATGACTTGCAGGCAGCTGTCCACTGGATTCAGTGTTGCCTCATACTTCACAACATGATTATCCGATTTGAAGAAAATCAAGCTCTTACGGAAACAACTGGCTCAGTGGCATGGTCCCGTCAGGAGGACAATAATTACATTCACCCAGCAAATGAAGGACCTGATGGGGATGGGCAAGTAGGTGATAGGTTGTATGAGGGGACTCCAGGTCATGCATGTCGTGAGAGATTGAAGGATCTTTTATTGACAGTCCTCACACCAAAGCAGTACGCAGAGAAGACTAACAATAGTTTGCAAGAACACCAGGACATCATTGTATAGTAAAGTACCACAACAGAGTATGAGTTACATATGAGTGACATAGGCAGTAGCATGAAAACGAGCATAAAACAAGAACAAAAGAGATATTGCAAGCATCACACTCAAGCCTGAGACCCAGACCCAGACCCAGACCCAGACCCAGAAAGACGTGCAAACTCAATCTTGAGGCGCATGGTTGCCGCCTCCTCCGCATGCGCTTGCACTAATGCCGTGTGCATCTTCATCTCTGCTTCTCAAAGACGAATCTCGGACTCCTTGGCCTCCAGGGCACGTTGATGCGCAGTGGCAGCTTCGGCGAAAGTATCTGCACGTTCGGCTTTGAGGAATTTGTGTTTGTTGACTTGGCGCGCAAAGTTGTACTTGGCCATGTACCGCTCGTTCTTGAGTTCGTCCCGAGTGACATGGTCCGACTGCGCACTCTCGATCTCATCAGAGAGTGCATCAACCTGACTCTGAAGGTCAGACCGCTGCTTCTTCCCCTGCCTCGTTTTTCCTGTGGATGCTGATGCGGAATTGGCTGGTGACATCATTGACATTGATGCAGGTGCTGACGACGCCGATGCAGGCTTCGAGCACGAAGAGCCTGAAGAGCGGCGAGAGGACGCTTTGACCGACCCCGTGCTAGGGCGCCGTTGCGGATTGGACATCCCGAAGGATGCACGACTGTCCGGGTGAGACATCTGCAATGTGCGCGGCAGCATGAATTCGGATCATTGAGATTGAGGCGGAGGGGTAATGGGGGGCGAAGGGGACGACGGAGGAGCCGGACGTTTGGATGCAGTGCGTGCAGACCTCGGCGGACTGTCGAGAATAATAGCGTGAGGGGTCGTCGCGGTAATCACGTCGCGGGGGGGAGTTGGCTTTGGTAGATCTTCAAATGAAAAATCCATGTCATCGTCGTGATTGAGAGGACTGAAATAATTCGGCATGTTGTTGTTGTCATCATCGAGAAGCGAGTTGGGGTCATTGCGAGAGCGTGCGGGGGGGCGCGCCAGACTGGTGGTGATGTGGGTACTGGCTATGAGGGGCATGGCCAAACGCGTATTGACTGCCGTGGGGCTGAGCGCCCATGGGTGCATAAGGTTGAGCGCCTGAGGGCGGGTAAGGTTGAGGGTCAGAGGGCGGGTAAGGTTGAGCGCCAGAGGGCGGGTAAGGTTGAGGGTAAGAGGGCGGGTAAGGTTGAGGGTAAGAGGGCGGGTAAGGTTGAGGGTAAGAGGGCGGGTAAGGCTGAGAAGCTGAGGGGGGAAGCTGAGGAGAGTATGGCTGAGCGCCAGCGGGAGGAAGCTGAGGAGAGAAAGGCTGGGCGCCAAACTGAGCGCTCCCAGAGCCCAGACTGTTGGAATACGAGCTGCCGGCGGTACGTGAGATGGAGAAATATTTTGCTGCGTGGTCTATTCCCAGGTGTGACAAGACTGTCTTGAGGGATATTGCTGGATTCCCCCCCATGATGTCAATGAGTTCATCATACCAGGGGAATTCCTTCAAAATTTGCGCTGTGAATTTAATCAGTCAGGCTATGATAGATGTAATTTTTAAAAAAAACGCACCGTGCAAATTCTGCGCTTCATCCTCTGGCATGATACCAGTGCCGGTTGAGTGTAACTTGTCATCGGACTCACAATACTTTCTTCTGAGTCTGTGAAATGAATATTAGTACACTTTGAGGAAGAGAGTCAGAACAACGTACCCGTTGATGTGACTATTCATCGAGTCTCAAAATTTGTCGGGCTCATCCGCGTAATGCTTCACATAGTCAGCATCATTCTTGAACACATACTTCGCGATGACAGCGCGGACTGAAAGTTAATCTTTGCCTGAGGGACGGTCACTATCATTCTGCGGTCATTTTGCATCAGAGGAAAATAGGATCCGGCAGTCAGCTGGGTGGTCACGGAGGTGGTCAATGACTTTCTGGGTGCGGAAAGGTGCAGATAGCCACTGTATCTGGAATTTGGGGTGATCTGACCCTCCTCCCACAGCAGGATGCCGTGTGCCTCTACTCTTGCTACCCCTCCCGCGAGTGACCGGCCCCTGTGTTGGATCCATGGCGTTTTTGCCCCTTGGAAAGGGTGTCTGTAAAGCTTTCAGTCGCGCAGAGCGATGTCAAGGTGGTGGTCGAATGACAGGCATAACTTTCGAAGTCCGCTAGGGTGCCGAAGTCTGCCGCATGTCAGGTGCGTGGCAAGCCCCGAGTTTGGTGAGCTTCTTACCGAGCTTTACCGAGCTTAGCGAGAATTCTGAATCTTACTTTGAGTACCATTAATGAAAGATGTGATGTGTTCCCTTGTGCCTGGATTATAAATTTCGATTTTTTCTTTTGTTGCGATGGCAAGAAGTTCACCAGTCGGCGAATATCGAATGCAGTGGATCCCATAATCACACTTGAGTGGTTCGCCTTGCAAGATCTGCCACATTCTGGTACACCAAAACTTCACTGGAACCGTACTGTCATTTGAACCAGTAGCCAGCACTGTACCATCAGGAGAAAAATCCAACGAGGTGATCCAATTGTAGTGGGCTTTGATTGGTTGGGTGAGAAATTCATCCTTTTCTCCGTGCCAGGCGATGAGCTCTCCATATCTATCACCGCTTGCTATTATTTGACCATCTCGTGAAACCGCCAATCCCAATACTCGATCCTGATGCCCCTCCATCTTCTTCAACACAACTCCTGTCTCCAAGTCCCAAAGACGAAGTGTCCTGTCATCCGAGGCTGTAACCATTCATCGCTTATCGGGGAAAACTGCAACTGCGTTTATGCCCTGCTTATGATCTTCGAAAACTCGAAGGGGTATGGTGCCTGGAATGAGCTGTGACATTTTACTGGAGGTTGATGGTGTTGAGAACGGTCGAGGAATTGTGGGTGTCTTTCTCTTACAGAGGTACGTGTATTGTGCGCTTTTATGCACGCTCACTTCTATAGACGCCCGAGATACCAGGCAGTTCGCTATTACTACCGTTCTGGTAAGAATACTCTCTGCGAGTCGTAACCACCTTCCTCGACTACACTGTGTACATACGTCCGACTTGTGCTTCTACAACTTCCAGAATATATCCCCTCCAATCCAATGGCGATAGTGCAGTTGTTACTTCCCGACCCTCGAATTTGGCTGCCTATCAGAGATTTCTGCATCAATATCGTTTCTCATGTCAAACCATTTCTCCAACATTTCATCATGCAACTTGCACATGGCTTACTGCAAATATCATCTCCTCATCTCGTCGATTCCCAAGATTTTCGTGTGCACCAAATGCAACCAAATTTCTCTCTTGTCATATCTCAGACCCGTTTCTCATGGAGGAATTTCCATCGTTCGAGATGTGTTTTATCCAAATAATTCTCAGAGGTGTCAGCTTTGTCCCCAGCGCTTTGCTCCTCGCTCATCTCAATTTCTCAGCCAACTCTCAGCCCATTTAATTTCAGTTTGTCTCGTTCACCAATTACCTCCCCATATCCATTCTTGTTGCAATCTTACACCATAAAAGTTTGCAATACGGTCGTCACACTCTACTAACATCGGTGGGCTCTCATCACACGTGCGAGCCTGCATTTAATTATTGACATGTCACTGAAGTATTCAGGAATGTTGTGTTCTTGCGGAAAACTTGAATCAGCATGGAATGAACTGCGAGCCCTTGGTGAGTGACCCGCTTCTCCTTAATGTACATCTACTATCAACTTGTCGTAAATCTGTCCTTCCTTCCCGTTCGTGGTGTCAAACCTTCCCTCGCATTAAAGGCTGCTGCTGCACATACTTACTGAAATAACAGGGGCCCACTGTTTGACGTACAGTAATCCACCGCCACTTGAGTTTCCACCATCACTTGTGTCGATGCACAACAACATTGTCAAATCACATTATTTAGACACAATTCTTGCTGATGTATTTTCATGGCATGTAGAGCTATGTATGGCTAGTATAATATCTCAAATCTGCCAGGAGGAAAGGTCATGATGTTGCAATTTATAGCTGAAATTTCACTTTTCTGTCCATAGCACCTTTGAATGATTTTTGCGGTGCACTCAAACTTCATATATCAATGAAGATTACCTTTACTGACATCTGACATGTGTTGTTTGTAAGGATCGTAGCATTCCTGATGTGCCAGTTCAATCCCAGTGAAAACTGACTGTGATGGGAGGAGTCGTCACATGCTTAGAAGTGATTTTCCTTTTTAGTTACATGTTCGGATATACTCGTTTATCATAATCTGACTCTTTGCACACATCGTGCTTGCAACATTGCATTGTAAAGTGTTGACTTCGCGTATTTCCCTTTGTTCCCTTTGTTCTCTTTGCTTTGCTTTGCTTCTCTCGCAAATTCCATATCGCAAAGTGCAAACTATGCATCGCAAATACAAACTTTGCATCGCGAAGTCCATTATTATATCCAAGTCCAAGTCATTGCAAGCTACATAAATTGCTTGCCCCACCTTTCTTCCTCCATGTACTTCCTTCCTGCACCTTTCTTCCTCCATCCCCACCTTTTCCTCTCCCCACCATCTTCCCACCTCCAAGTTAAAGGTCCAGCCACTCTCCTCCACTGGTTCTGTGTTGTGAGTGTCTCATGTGTTGTCTATCCGAAGGTATGATTACACTAACCACACGAGTTTAGGACAGCATAGCCTGTGTCACAGGGATCCTACTGTACTGGGACAGTGTAAGGCTGCAGTATGTCATAATATCATGTATTAGAAAGTAATTGTCAATCACGATTTTTTTTTAAATGTGTTGTTGTGTTGTGAGACATTCTCAAAGTTTTACCGATGCAAGTGACAGTGCATTACTGTATTTACCTGTCGAAGGACGTGGTGACGCCAACTTTTGGAACACTGTCAACCTGTGACAGTCCCACTCCCGAAGAATTCTACAGGACGGACAAAGGGTTGCAAGAAATGGAAGTGATGAAACCTGGATTATAATTTGTACCCGAGTACCCATGTGTGGACACTTCATCTGTAGTCCGATACACATGCCTATATATGATATGTATACTGTACGAGGATCATCTTTAAAACAGAAATACAAACCAGTCAGATCCATAAATAAAACGCATACAACTACAATATTTCTATGGTCCCGACGTCCATCAAGTTTCCAACAGAAACCACGTTGTTAACCTGTCCAATGATATCATGATCCGATGCAATCCTCTTGTACTCTCCACTGCGCTGCTGCACCAGCAAAAATGCGCCAAAAGGCTGTCCAAGGTGAACAAGTAACTGCAATGCTCGTGATTCTTGATCAACCACCTCCTGTTCTACAGGAGAACCACTGAACCAGTCACCAGACGGTTCCACAAATTCAGGCGGTTCTGCAAAGTCAGGTAGCTTGAGGAGAGACCGATCCCAGGGACAGATAAGGACGAATTTTTGCTCAGTGGGCCTTGCCGGCCAGAACTGAACCAGGCTATCTTCGGTGGTGATAAGCAAGTCGTGAAGCCCATCTGCCTTCACTCCGTACGTGAAACAAGTTTCCGGGGCTGGACTACGCATTCGTCTGATTTCCCTGTCATGGAATGCAATACAAGGCAGATGCAGTCTCTGCGCTGCGAAGCGAGGGGCGCTCATGTTCTGAAGGAAGGTATAAAGGCTGGAAGAAAAATCCACAGCCGCCGTCTTTCGCAGCGAAGAAACCGACGACTGAATCTCATCTTCGGGTAGGGGTGGTAGCTTGCATGGTGGAGCTTCGTATGAAGTGATGGAGGCTGGTAAACAGCTATTGAATTCTGATGATTTTCCGACCCAATCGAGGCCAGTGATGTCACCCAACCAAGCCATGATCTCCTGCAGGAGCCGCCCGAGAGCCTTGTCCTGCTTCTCGCCATAATCTACAGTCAGGCGGACACCAAAGATGCCAAACAACGAGTATGCGATGTCTTCCTGACGCGTAGTAACGCGGGTTGACGCCCAATGGAGTTTCTCTCGGGCACCACTCATACTAGGACGGAAGGCCGCAACAGCTGGTCGGTCGATGCCCGTCGCGTCCTTCAACTCCTGCATGATTGCGACGGACTCCTTGTGGTTGGAAGTGCGATCATCAAGATATAGAGTCCAATTGCTCCAATAAAAGAGAATGACTTTGGGAGCGATGAATTCTTGAACCGTCCATCCACGTGTGTTCCAAGCGCTCTTTGCTAGTGCGCCAGACTTTGACGAAGGTGGAACATCCGACAGGTAGACAATCGTGAGCGCGGAATGGTGATACCAGACGAACATGGAGTTGACCGATTCTTGCAGTTCGACATTGTTACTCTTGTCGATGCAGCATGTATCGCTCCATGCCCATTTATACCCAGCATTACGAGCAGTTCTGCAGAAGGACCACAATTTCGTCATGCCGCCAACCGGATCCAACTCTGAGTCATACACGTCCTTGCCCTGGATATCCTGTAGCAGCAGCTTCTTCCCTTCCCACCTGTGTGATAGCATGGCATACTGGAAGTACGTTGTCACCACTTCTTTGATGCGCTTCATGTCGAGGTCTGGATGCGTGATTGTTGATGACAGAAGCTCCTTGTACTCTATGCTCGTTTTTAATGCGCTTATTTGTGCCTCTCGATCACATAAGAGACCAGTGGTGGTGTCGAGTACACGGAGCGGAGTATTGTCGAGTTGGGCATCAACGACCCATCGAATAGCACGTTCTACTTCAGAGGGTCTGAGATACTGCTGACGCAGCTCTGGAGAAAGACTTAAACATGTCGATGAATGTGTTATCGCAGGCTTACTTCGTGTCTGAATGTCGCCGGGAGCATTGTCCAATTTGGACAGCATCGTTTGGAAGCTCTGGATGGCTTCATCATACCGTCGTGCACCGTGAAGCGCTGCATGCTTCAAATTGTATCCAAGATAAGACAAACAGTTGAGATCAATGACCTATGTATCGCCACAATGAGCATTGGTTATGAAACAATAGACGCTTTCGTACCTTCTGAGCATCGAGAAGTGCTTCCATCCATAGCATTTTACCCAAATTTGCCTTACTACGATTTGCAAAGACGGCATCAGATGCAAAATTCAAGTTGATTGCCGCCGAGTAAAGGTCAATAGCCCTGTCATGATCGCTTGCAGTGAGGGCGGCATCTCCGTTGGCAGCACAGAGCGCGCTGCATTCTTGCTTGAAAGCTGAGTGAGATATGGGTGAGGATTGTGTCTACATGGCATCACAGACTCCGGACTTGCCGTTGGACCAATCGAGGCAGCTGGCCTTCATCGATTCATCGATGGTGTCCATCATGTATTGGTGTGCTTCGAGGGCTGCATCAGGTATACCTGCCAAAAGGAATGCCTGGCACCGTTTACGGTGTGCATTGAGACACAAGGACTCGAGATCCCAGCCGAAGAGCTGGACAAAGAACTCAGTTATGAAAAGCATTATGTATGCATCATCTTGACTCACTACGAGCAAGTCCTCGTACATCAAATGGATGTATTTCGATGTGAGAGCGTTGGCGTTGACAGCGGCAGTGAAGTGATCAGCGGCTTCGTCGTAACGCGCGTCACCCAATGCTTTGGTTCCGAGCTGAACGTGTAGATATGTCTGATGTGCAAGAAATAAAAATCAGTTTCGGTGACTGAGCGAGGCCACGCGATACGTACTTCCACAACACGACACACGAGAGGATCGGCATTCAGACAAGTGGCAGCGACTCGCAGTTCTTTGATGAGCAGCATTGTTTCCTCATATTGATCTGCGTTGAAGAGGGCGATGGCCTGACACACGCAATGAAGCAGAGAGCATGCGAGACAAATTTGACCTGCCTTTATCAAGAGAAGAAAATGGTTGGTGTTCGAATTTTGGTTCGTGAACATGGATGCGACATCGAATGCTATCCTTGCCTCCCGGACGTGGCCTTTTCCACAGAGGGCGATGCCTTTGGAGATATAGCCTGTCAACGAGGGCCGAATGCTGATGGACTATGCCACGGATGAAAGTCAGCCTTTTCGTAAGGGGGCCATGATGAGTCAGTATAATTCACCTTGATTGCATCCTCCACGGCGTAGTCCCAGGCGTGTTTTCGGGCCATAATGAATGAGCGATGCGCATATGAAGTGTAGTCGTTGGCGTCGGTGTGGATCTCTTGTGTGAGTAGGTCTTCGGCGGTAGATAGGTCTCCAGTTACGCATGCATCACGGGCTGTCGTGATAGCGAGTATCTGCACGAAGAATGTTCTAGTTGTGGTACGTGAGTCAGGAATGAAATTTAAAACTCGCCTTCGAATTAGCGTCCTTCGGCACTGCCCACTCTAAGATCTTATTATCAACACCTCCGCTGAGGATGTGCTTGCCGTCCACAGAGAACGTAATACATGTCGGGATGTCTGAGTGCTGGAAGATGGCGATGGTTCGTCGATCTGAGAGCTGCCAGAGACGGACATGGTTGTCAAAAGATGCAGAAGCGACGAGGATGCCAGCTGGATGAATAGCAATGGCGTAGATAATGCTAGTGTGGCCTTCCCAGGGATGACTGACCTGCTCCCAGGTCAATGGATCCCACTCCCGTATGGTAGGATCGTGTTTATCGCCTCCTGAGAGAAGGCGTGTGCCATCGGGGGTCCACGTGAGTGAGAAGTTGTATGCCCTGCCAGTGTGGGCCTTAAAAGATGCGACGCGTTCTCTGGTATCTGGATTATAAAATTGGATATTGTAGTCTGTTGCGATGGCAAGAAGATCACCAGAAGGTGAATATCGAACACAGCGGAGATAAGCACCACATTGAATTGGTTCTCCCTGCATCTGCCACGTTTTGGCCAAAGCTTCACCCTGTCACTTGAACCAGTGGCCAGCACCGTGCCATCCGGGGAAAACTCCAGCGAGGTGATCCACTTGGTGTGGGCTTTGATGGGTTGAGTGAGTAATTCACCAGTTTCACCGTGCCAGGCGATGACCTCTCCGCTCAAATCACCGCTTGCTACTATTATTTGACCATCTCCGAGTCGTGATACCGCCAATGTCTCCACCCCATTGCGATGCCCCTCCATCTTCGTCAATACAACACCTGTCTCCAAGTCCCAAAGACGAAGCGTGTCGTCGTGCGAGCCCGTAACCATTCGTCGCTTATCGGGGAACACTGCGACTGCCTTTACGGTCCCTTCATGATCTTCAAAAATTCGAAGGGGTCTAGTGCCTGGAATGAGCTGTGCCATTTTACTGGAGGTAAACGGTGCTGAGCACGGTCGAGGGATTGTGGGTGTCTTCCTCCAAGCTGCAGAAGTGCGTTTATTGTGCGTTTTTATGCTGCTTCACCACGCTTTCCTACCCACGTTTTCATAGACGCCCAAGACACGAGGCAGTTCGCCTCCGCACTCCATCACTGTTCCAGTCAGACTGCTCCCTATTGTCATACCCGCGTTCCTCAACAGCACTGTGCAAGTCCTTATCAGCGGAACTAGGACCTGCATCATCACCCAACCTTCGTTCAAAGTTCTCATGTCCCTACCCTGTCTTATCTTACCACTCAGCCTATTTTTCATCCTGTGTTCCTGTCGTTTGCTTCATCGGGCCAACCATCAGTAGCTTATCCCCAGTAGGCTTACTTGTATATATTAGTTGGCTTTCTTAATCCAAACCCGCTTCGATCACCGAAACCCATGGCGTTGACAAGCTATATAAAGAAATGCTGCGCCTACTAACTCTCTGTTGGGCACGAATGTTGTGATGCATAACCGAGTACCTTAGCGGTCGCCTTGCGCACCCACTTTTTTTGACCTCAACAGAGCTATCGCCCTCAATATTACGCATCAACGCGTGTCGTCGTGCGTTAGCTGGCATGCACAGGGAGTATTATGGGAGATGCAAGTCCGCGGAAGTGTTCCTCAAATCGCGTCATCATGGAAGTTGTAGGAAAAGAGCTGAGATCGACGGAGAACGAGAGGTTCATGGTTAGCTCTCGACATTGCTAAAATCAATCGAGGGAATGTGGTAGACTCACGCTATCGCGGAGAACTGTATCTGAATGCTTCTCAGTTATGAATCATTGATCCTCTCAAATCAGATGGTGATAGTACCTTTGGAAGCTCATAGAGGTAGGATACAGACTAAGGCGTTGCCAGTCCAACGTTGGTTAGTTGAACATTCTGGGATGTCTCCAAATATGCAGTTGAGTTGAACGACTCGGACATGGCGAAAGGTTTCACCAAGGACAGTCACTTAGATACCGCCATGTGTAAGACCAGGCGTAGTGGATTTTAGGGAGTGAGTAGTGAGACAATGGGCGGTGGTGATCTCGAGCTTTTATACTAGATTTGAAGTGCCAGCGATTAGCAAGACAGCGTTTGAAGGTACCCGGGCCAACAGTGCAAGCATGCAGGAGGTCGTACTACTACTAGTGGTCACATCTCTCGAATTAAAGTTCCTGCTGAGTTTCATTGTGGAAGGCACGTGCCTTGTCACATGACATCCAGTAAAAATGCAAGACGCGGTCGACTCTTTACATACTGACTTAATTCATCACGGATCGAAGGTAAGAGTATGCAGCCGCATCGGAACTGTCTGTATTCTAATCCTTTCTCATGCAATGCAGTTATGGTGAAATATTGTGGATATCTCGTTAGCGATAGCTGGTTGCAGCAGCGAGCTCTTGATGTGGGTCATCCACCCGCGCCGACACTCCAAGACACAAATGATATGATTCTCCTTGGCGCGAGGGATGTCATGGCACGGACAGGCGTTCTCCGCTACACCACATTTCGTCGAGTAAAAACTCCCAAGGGAAAATACTTTTGGTGCATTGCATTCGCTTGTAACGATCCTTGGGAACGGTTACCAACCCACGCGCCGCCAGAGGAAATGTATAAGGCTTTGAAGGAGGCGCTTGGGAGGGAAGGTCCGCCACGCTGGTATCGGGCTATTTGAAACAAACCGTCAGTGACCTTTCCTTATCACCAATGGACGCAACTAATGTTTATTTATCTTGTGGAAACCACCCAAGTCTTGTCACACTGCCATAAACATTGCCACATACCACCCAAGCTCTCAAATCACAGGACATGATGGTACATTTACACATAATCATTTTCTTTCCATTCTTCGTGTGCATCCATACATTGGCCAGAGGAAGAGCCAGGATGCCGCGGATCCTCTAGCAGCTCCCCCCTTTGGTCAATTCCAATTGTGTCGGTTTATAAACTATGGCACTAAGTTATAGAAGACCGCCTTGACCTCTTCAGGTGCGGTGGGTAGGAGCGTGGTCCTTACATAACAATCAGAGACTTTCGACGCAGCCTCTCGCTCACTTCTAAATGCATCCTTTCCGAACGCACATCTCCAGGTAAAGCGGCTCCTTCTGCTGTAGAAGTGTATGTGCTGTGCGTTTGTCACTATTTGAATACATTAACCTGCCTCGTATTCCATATACACCCAAGACATAAGGATGTTCGTCTTCAAACCTTCAAGTAATGCAATTAATCAACACAATGCGACCTCGCAAGCATCTGCAAGAATCGGAGATATGCTACAGGCGTAGCCATCCACTGTCACAATCGCTTACTGGGCTCGCTTTGCCCTCATTATTTGGTCTGTACTACTGTTGAGACCGTGGCGGTTAGGAATAAAATTGAGTACTATTTTCACGATGGAGAAGTTTTAGTCAAAAAGATCCGATTCATCCGAAGCCCAAGTTCCCATCGACGTTCCCGAGCAAACACCACACTACTTTGCATTCGATTTTTGATCTCCCATTTCCCTCATCTTCTTGCAAATAGTGCGTAAGCGGGCTTCGGAAGCCGCCATGGAGGATGCGCCATCAAGGCGAAGAATTTTATTCCAATTCGGCTCCTGGTCAAAGAGCTGTTCGCCAGGGGGCCGATAGCTCGGATCTTTGCTTGAAAGTTGATCCATAGTACGTTCGACGTCGCCACGATGGATTGTGGTGCCACTCCAATAAGGACCTATTGAATATACGGTCATGGTATGTAATACAGATAGTGTGTAGTATGGATGACTTACCTGCGGCGGCGATGACCATGATGGAATCTTTTGTTTCATCTTGGAGAAAAATATACCCTGCTTGCGCTACCACATCGTTCCTGGCCTCCTCAATATGCAACTTAATGTCTGCATCCAGCTCGTCATCTTTCAAACTCCTGCTCGCAACCTTTTTACTTCCACGAGAAGGCAAGTATTTGCTGCAGTTATTCGCCAATCCTCCATAGCGAAGCTTCTCCTCTGACCGAGGCACTGCTGTAAGACTGACGACCGCAAAATCCACCAGAACGCTACTAGCATCCTTTTCTGGGACGGTAGATGCGAAAGAAATATCCCCCGCCCCAATCTCAGGCTCGTGGTCCCCAAGTTCTTCGACGTCGATACTGGGGACTTGCATGCCTCCTGCAAACAGCCTGCTCTCCCTGGGCTATCCTTTCCAACTCCTCTACCTCATCAGGATCGTCACCATCATCTGCATCTTCGACTTGGTCGCTATGCTTTACAATCCAAACCGGGAATTGAGGCGCCACAATCAAATTTGGTACACCTGCCACAAGATCGAAAAGTGTCTGACACCACAGTGGATACCAATAGAATTCCATGTTGCGGGTATTGAATGTGCGAGAAAACGCATACGATGTCTCTAAGCGAGTTTTGCGTGGCAGCAATTGATCAGGGGCCATAGCAAATGAGTAGTATGCAGGTGCGGTGAATGACGGCGACCAATATGAATTATATACATCATGCGGACTTCAATTTGTTGCGGAGAATATCACTGAGAGTGTATCATTCCGACGAGATGCTAAATATTGTAGAGCATTTCGAGTGAACAATGGATTCCAAGTTTAAACTTGCTCATGTTGCTTCGAGTCAACATTTTCGTACCATTCGGACAGATCATGATGTGGCAATAAATCCCAAGAGAGGGAACAAAAAAATCAGTCATTTAACTCGACAGACAAAAGAGGTCAACAATGAGTGGGGCGAATACAACGCGGTGAAATTGCCACCGTGACTGGCTCGAGCCGCTCAGGTCATCGGGTCCACGTCGTATTTGTCCATATAGAAGCACGTGCCTTGTCACATGACACTCCATATAAAAGGGTAACACTTGGTTCATAGTTGAAATCAAACATCATCACGGATCCAAGGTGAGAGCATGCATTTGCATCGGAACTGTCTGTATTCTAATGCTTCTTCAATCGTAGTCATGGTAAAATATTATGGATATGTAGTGAGCGATGGCTGGTTGCATCAGCGAGCCCTTGATGTGGGTTATCCGCCCCCCAAGACACCCGCAGACTCGCGTGATATCATTAGCCTAGCTTCTAGGGATGTTATGGCATCGACGGGCGTTCTCTCCTACGCCAGATTTCGTCGAATAAAAACTCCCAAGGGCAAATATTTTTGGTGCATTGCCCTCGCTTGTGACGATCCTTGTGCTGCGGGGGAACGCTTACCATCCTACGCGCCACCGGAGGCAAAATATAAAGCTTTGAAGGAGACGCTAGGAAAGGATGGCCCGCCTCACTGGTATCGAGCTATTTGAAACGAAACGTTGGTGACTTTTACACATTGCCAATAGACGCAATTAATGTTTATCATAGAGAAACCACACAAGCCTTGGCGCATTACTGCATCGCCACATACCGTCCAAGCTATCGAATCCCAGGACGTAGTGGTACATTATTATTTTCTTCCTGTTATACGTGTGTATTCATATATTGGTCTGACTTGGAGGAAGGGCCAGAATGCCGAGGATCCTCTATAAGCTCTCCCTTTTGTCGGTTCCTACTATATCCTGTTGTATCGAGACAATAAATGAGGAGTGTTGCGAATCGAGGCTGTCCGATATCTGAGTTTGTTCATTCTGTACTGTCACATCGAAGACTCGAAATTCCACCACTACATGCAGACTTAAATGGTACCACAGGCACCGGTTACTAGCGCTTGCTGACACTCGAAGGCTATAAGAGGGTGTAGTAAACGGCTTAGGGGTCTATTAGATACTCATTGATACATCCCAAGTTGTTCCTTCTGAATTTGTGCCGAGTCATGGTTTCAATTTGGAAGTCGCTCCCGCCATATGGCAGGGGCTTATCCGCTTTTGCACACTTTTCAATGTCTTCTCGCAACTCTTGTTTTCACCCACAATATGGCATTGTTACTAGCCCTGTGCTAGCTTCTTGATCTTGGGAGCTTAGAGATCACCTCTTCGTAGTTCCACACCTCGTCGTGGTGTTGGCTCAATTGCGTAGGAAATCCAAAAAACCGAGTGGCAAGCCATGCCAGTGTAAGTCTGCTATCTCGAATTAATTTACAGTATAGTGGTTCATGAGAAATTATAAATAAAATTATATAAACTGAGGTCATCCGCAAACATCATCACAGATCCAAGGTAAGAGCATGGACTTGCGTCGGAACTGTCTGTATTCTAATACTTCTTCAATCGTAGTCATGGTGAAATACTGCGGATATCTGTTGACCGAGAGCTGGTTGCACCAGCGAGCCCTTGATATGGGCTACCCGCCCGCTAAGACATCCGAAGACTCGCACGGCATCCTTAGCATTGTTTCGAGGAATGTCATGGCAGTGTCGGGCGTTCTCTCATACGCCAGAGTTCGTCGAATAAAAACTCCCAAGGGCAAATATTTCTGGTGCATTGCCCTCGCTTGTGACGATCCTTTTACCGCGGGGGAACGCTTGTCAACCCACGCGCCGTCGGAGGCAAGTTATAAGGCTTTGAAGGAGGCGCTGGGGAAGGATGGTCCCACCTCACTGGTATCGAGCTTTTTGAAACCACACGTCGGTGAGCTTTCCATATCGCCAATGGACGCAATTGATGTTTATTTCTCTTAGGGAAAGCCACACAAGCCTCGTCGCATTGTCACATACATCGCCACATACCACCCAAGCTATCAAATCCCATGACGTGGTGATTGATGTATTTCATTTTCTTTCCATTATCCGCGTATCTATATATTGGTCTGAGGAAGAGCCAGAATGCCGCGGGTTCTCTATTAGTTCCCTTCGCCCTTAACCGGTTCCTGCCATATGTTGATTATATCCTGTAGTATCTATAAATCATCCAGGAGTATTGCGAATTGAGGCTATCCGACATCTGAGTTTGTACATTCTATGGTGTCACATGAAGACTCGAAACTCCACCGCCTTCCATGCAGATTTAAGTGAAACTACAGGCTTCGGTGACTGGCGCCTACTGGCCTGCGAGAGAGCGTAGCAAATGACTGAGATGGTTTGCTCGAGACTCGTCGATAGCCGTTTCTCATATCGATCTTCTGAATTTGTGTTTGCTCGCTTCCGCCGTACAGGGGCTTATCCGCTTTTGGACAGTCGTATTTTCCTTTCGACGCCGCTTCTCGCAACTCTTGTTTTTCAGCCATATGGCGTCCTTGTTGGCCTGCGCCAGCTTCTTGGTCCTGGGAGCTCAGAGATCACCTCCTCGCGATTCCACACCTCGTCTGTCGTGTTGGCTCAATTGCGTAGGAAATCCAAAAAACCGAATGGCAAGCCATGTAAGTCTGCTATCTCTGATTCCGATTCTCCCGCATAACATGGACACGAATTTGCTTTCTTTACTAGCCTCTCCACCACGCACTCGTCTTGCGAAATCACTCCAGCCAACAGGCAAGGCAAAGAGGCTGGGAAAACTTGAGATAGCACCATCACATCCAGAATTCAAGCGTGATTCTGTCCCGCATGAGGGCCTCGCGCCGCAACAACGAGAGAGCCCACCTAGACGGAGGACGACTTCGGAATCAAGGTCCATTCCAAAGCGCCGGGTACCAACAGACGATGCAGATGCTGAGACTGAGGTCAAGAATTGGGCTATTAAAGCTCACTCTGAACGTGTAGACAGGCGCAAGGTTTTAGCACGTCAACCGCCCCCTCAAGTCAATCCTTTAGAAGAGGAATTTGATCTGTCTGCACCAGCTGCTTCCACAAGCAAAGACCTTCCCACTCGGTTCTCTTCTCCGCCCTTGATGCCTGGGCTGTTGCAAAGTTTACAAGAGACGCTGGGAAAGGAAGCAAGGCCAACTGCTATTCAAGCGTCGTCAATGAAGCATTTGTTTAAGGAACACGTGGAAGGCGAGAAGTACAAGGAGTTCCTTCTTGCCAGCGAGACAGGGTCGGGCAAGTCGATAGCATACCTCCTCCCGGTACTGCAGGATCTCAAACGCACGGAGCACGAACAGTCCAACGCTGTTGTCCACCATTCATCTCGCAAGCCTTTGAATCCACGTGCGCTCATACTTGCGCCTACGCATGAACTCACTCGCCAGCTTGCAAGCTTCGCGAAGAGCTTGTCCCATGTCATCAAGTTGCGTGTCATGTGCGCTAGCAAGGCGAACTACACCCAGTACGGTCAAGTCTAGTGGAACTGCTTCGAAAATGAAAGGAAAATTCGAGCAAGCTGGTGCTGCGAGTGACGCTGAATTTGTCATCTCCAAATCTTCTCGTGGGTCAAGACCGGTAGACCTATTGGCGGGTACGCCAATGAAGCTTCTTGAGATGGAGCGCGGCAGAGGCTGGAACTGGGAGGAGCGGGCAAGAGAGCGAGCAATGAGGATAGGGAAAGGAAAATCCGAAGGTCACGAAGATGTAAAGGAAGAAGACGGGGGCAATAAAGAACAGCCGCGAGAGTTCTGGGTTGATGAACCCGAGATGGGCTTGGAGAACGTGCAGTGGGTGGTTGTAGACGAGGCAGACGTCCTATTCGGTGCGTATTTGACTCAAGCTATGCACACGTTTACTGACACTATGCAGATCCGGACTTCCAAGCATCCACTCGCATGCTTCTTGCTGATATTGCTACAGCACGTGGTTCACCTGTCCCGGTAATCCCTTCCTCGGCCTTATCCTCGACTCCGGATTCAGAAGCCATAACCTACCCAATCAATCACCTACCCGTTCAACTTCCTTGTCACCAGCGCAACAATCCCCACATCTCTTGCTAACTATCTTTCAAACTACCACCCATCCCTCACCCGTCTTGCATCCCCGCGGCTGCATCACCTTCCTCCGACCCTTCGCACAGAACATACCTCATGGACTGGCGGGAACAAGAGCGCAGATATCGAGCGCCGCATCCGTCGCGTTTGGGCCGAAGATGCTCTCGTTCACTCTAAGACCGCAACCGGTCCCGGCCCCATCAAACTCTCCAAACTCCTGGTCTTCTGCAACAAACGCAGCAAAGTCGAGCAACTCGCTGCATTCCTGGACAGCCGCGGCATCAAATGCGTCGCGCTCACTGGCGGTGCAGATGCACGCAAACGGGGGTCGAATCACCATCTCGATGGGTTCTTGAAGACGGGTGGGCCTGTGCCGACGGGTCCAGGCGTGTGTGATCCGGCTCAGACGCCTCATGTGCTTGTTACGACCTCGCTTCTTTCCCGCGGGCTGGATTTTTCGCCGATGATTAAGCATGTGTTTATTGTTGATGAGCCGAGGAATATGATTGATTTTTTGCATCGTGCTGGTCGGGCTGGGCGTGCGGGCGAGGCGGGGAAGGTAGTGGTGTTCGGGAGGGCGAAAGGGAGGGGTAGTGGGCGGACGGAGGAGGTTAAACAGAGGGTCAAGGCTGTTGCTGGATAGATGGTGGTGGTGGGTCGTTTAGGATTGGTACGGTATTCAACTGATGTTATGTGCATTATCCATAGGCGTCTGATAATCCCTACTCACGGTTTTTGCATACTGTGCCCTTAGTTGTGGCAACCGTCGCACATAGCGCAGAGCCAATACTTTGCGTTGCTAAATAACCTCTGGTCACACTGTCAGGTTGCTACAGAAGTACGTCCAGGCAAAAAAAATTGCGATAAGAAATGTTGCTCAGAGTGCCGCTACCGAGGGAGAATGATTACTGCCGTGTCTACCAACCCTAGTTGAGGTGAGTCTCTGAGATATGACTATCGTAAAGTCTTTACCCCCTCGAGCTGCATAGCAACGGCAGCACTGACCATCCCCTTCTCAAAGGACGAAATTCCTTGTGAGGTGATATTTAACGGTGTCTTGACAAATTCTGATCAGGGCTCCCAATGATAGATAGTTCCTCGCGAAAACGAACATTCCTTGGAAGCTCCAAATTGATTTCCGTCAGATGTTCCGCATTGACAGGTAGACACGATGTTCCTCTTTCATATATGTTTTGAGACTGAATTCTGAAGAGTGCCGATATTAACGAGGACATTAATCGAAACCTAGAAGATACTCGAAGCAGTTTAGATCGATTGCTATCAGATAATTCTGCATTGCAAAGCGGACACGATGCGTCGATGTTCCTCCCTCAGGGTACGCTACATATATGTTCTGGGACCGAAGAGCGACGATATCGGAAATTTTTCGAGGTCGTTTTGGGGTGTCGACAGTCTTCTGAGACGTCAAGATCAGAAGATCTCAGAAGACTCTCGAAAATTCCATCAGGGGCCACCGACAACGAGGTCGGATGGGTCATGGTCATGATGTCAGCCTCAGGGAGCGAGAATGGAGGGTAGTTTTTTCAGCTCATTTCTTTCTTGATATGTCATATTCTTGTGCGAAGTAACATATGCATATGATCGTGTCTCACACGCCGGCGGGGAGCTGTGTGTGAACCTGTACATTACTTACGCTTTTTCTTGACTCTTATTACAGCTATTTTTTTTTCATATCATCCAGAAAACTCACTTAGCCGTTTTTATTTATTATTGGAGCGACGACACCACTTCATGTGGACTGGTCCAGACCGATCACTGACTAATGACGAGCTACTAATCCCCCCTGCTACGTACGTTATCTGAAACTTCAAGAGAGAATCGTATGAATGTTAGAGCTTGCCCAAGCCCTACAGTATAAAGTGTATCTTACTTAGTATCGTGTCTCTTGAATCCTATCTTGTATCTGATTACTTGAACGTCTGATTTCCCACTCTTGCGCCGTCTCTGGATCTGAAAGCTTATTGCTTCTCAATGCCGCCACATCATGCTAGCTACTTTTGTAAGTCGCGTAAGTCATCATTAATCATTACTTGGGAGTACTAGTACAACGACTGCCGATCTGCACGGAAACCGTCGACATATATATATATTTCAACGGAGACGAAGAGACGATCTCGCTCAAGTGCCAGAGAAACTAAGTAGAGCTGCAATGTCATCTGATGACGAGCACGACTTACCTTTGACAACATTGTAGTGTCTTGCACGACGAGGGCTTCGTTGCTTGACCATGGTAATTACCTACGTACTAGTAACATAGTACCACATTACCATGTGCAGCTAGTTGCAGATTAGTACGTGCCCGCCGTGATTCCAAGAGCATTTGTACCGCCCCGCACAAGCCCCACAAGTAAGGTCAACAACGACTTACCGTAAAAAGTAGCTAGTCTAAGCAGTGTCGCTCCAATAATAAATAAGAGTTTTCTGGATTCAGGTCTATTGATATGAAAATAGCTGTACTTAATTACCCCGGTTGTATACATGTATAAATCTTATCGTGGCTAGTTCAGGACTAATCATGTTCACCGTGCATGTCTCCGAGCTAGTCATTCCGATCAGGATTCATATACTTTGTCGCGACCGCGATCCTCCGCTGCCGGAGCCGATGATCTTCCTGGATTTAGAGCCCAGCTGCAGGCTGCTGCAGGGCGAGGTCAAGAAAAACAATTCCGTAAGCACAAAAATCGTTACTTCCCCACTATTTTGCAACATGCCTGATGGCATTTTCTGTTTGACTTTTAAGCTTGTCAGCTTCGCAGTCATTTTGTCGCCCTGAGATAACCCTGGGACCTGTTGGGTCACCAGTGACTCGTACACGACGCTCCGTAACGGTCACTAGGACTCGGTTGTAATCCAAACGGCACGTTTTTACTGCACTATCCCTGAAAAGCACTCGGGGGGATACCAGCTCTTTCGAGAATCTTGGTTTTCAGATCATCGTGACCCTTACTGCCAGCGGTAACTATGTCGTATGCTAATCAGCGATCCAAGCCTAAGTTCAGGCCCAAGAGCCTTGAATCGGACGCATTTGACTCGGAACTGGAAGTCTTTGAGTTGAATACCCTCGTGCATGCGCCGTGGACGTGCCGAAGTCTCTACTAGGATAGCCACGGTAAGAGCATACACTCAAAGTCCGAGGTCGTCGTCCACCTACTCAGTTTAATGGGCTCACAGGCATTTCATTTCCCGGTCACTTCCGCAACGTGCCAACAAGCGGCGCCAGGGTCACATAATAGCCTGGCATGAATCAGGACCACTCGATCAGGGCCTGGAGCCATTGAATGTTAATCTTTCGACAGCTTTCGACCTGCTCACGCAATTGTGCAATACCCACGGTCAATTTGTACGGGAGGGACGCCACCGCTATTGTCAAAGATATCGTAACAGCCGTACACTGCATCGGTTTCCTCAGTGCATGGTCTGCTTTTTCGTACGTCCGGATCTTGGATATGAAAACGGACTTGGTCACCCACAGAGTGCGTCCCGACACGCTGGCGACTTTACGTTGTTGGAAGTTCGGTCAATGTAGCGTCTAGAGCCTAGATGAGTATCGGGGCCGCCGGTATCAACCTTAAATGACAGTGTCATGTGGAACGACTCCAGTTTTTATCCTAGTTCATCATCCTCCTCTGAATAGCGGGACCGAAAAACTCTGAAGGTCAAGAAGCGAGAAGCAATCCATCATGTTCCTTCACTCGGGGTTGCCGAAATACATTCCCACATTTCCGCAGTAAGTATACATCCCTTTCCTTCCAGTTACGAATTTCGCCAATTCCTCGCTACCGTAATGGTCATGTAGCCCCGGGACAAAGTTCATCTATGACATACCCTGCCGCGCGAAGGCCTACGCGTACACATGTGTACCACATCTTGTAATAACCGCCACTCGTTCCGATCACCACCTGGCCAGTTGACAGCCATTCTAATTGGCCCCTCTAGCGCTTTACGACACCAACTTTTTGTATGTACGTTTTGCAGAAAGATTTAGACTAGCTGCCGCCCTTTCTAACTCGGTTTGTCACGAGGAAGTAGCCGACTGGTAGCCTTCAGCTGGTATAAAGACATGACTAGTTTCCAAAAACCGCCATATTCAAGAAGCCTCCACTGCATTTCGTCTCAGATATGGATACATTGCCTCAATTACCGCGGTCCTTCGTCGTCATACCTCTGGGAGCAGGATACACACGTTGACGTTAGGTGAGAAGATTATCATTTCTACCAACGTGTGCTAGTCCTCATGCTGTGTCCAGTTTTTACGATGGGCGGTTCACCGGTATCGGTGAATCACAAACTCTACCTCGAGGGTTTGATTATTCTCCGCCGACGTATGTATTTCTTCGCGAGTCAATGACCTTGACGCTCATGTGTGTTCCAGGAATATGGCGCATAGTCATGCAGGTTCCCAGGAATATTTCCATGGGCCGCCCCTGATCGACATCAGGGCTTGGGAAACCTTGTCCCATCATTCTTCAGAAACCTTTCCAGTGCAACTCGCCGTCAGCGCCCGATAATTGGCAGTACAACTATTCGCCCTTCCCGGGCCATGAATACCCCACATCCGACAACTACATGTATGAATCTACTCAAAGCGAGTGGACGACAACGCCAGGTGACGCTCATCCACCGTGCACGCCGTTCGTCCTGGACCTCCCTTCTTCTTCAGTGCCCCCAGAATCACACGTGCCTCTTTCTGTTGACAGTCGAGAACTGCATTATGAAGTTAACTTGAAGGCGACCGACTCGGACGAACTCTTTTGTTGCCCGCTGCCATCAAGTGATGGGACGTACTGCAATGCACTGATCCCGTGCATTGAAGCCTTTATCACGACGCACTTGCGCAGCGTCCACGCGCTACGTTCGAAGCGTATTGAAGTCATTAGTTGTCTGTGGCCTGGGTGCAAGTGTTGCATGCAAGCAGCGAGCATTCCTCGTCACATAATCACGTCTCACGTCAAGACACGTTTCCAATGCTCGTACTGTGGCAAAAGCCTCACGCGAAAAGACGGAAAGTTGAAGCACGAGAAAATTTGTCATGGAAAACCGTGACGCACTTCCACTTTCTTCAGGCCATTGATCAACCAACTTCGTGTAGTGCTTCATCTAATCTAATTTAACTAAGATTCTCTTGGATACTAATTACATCTTCTGAATTTTATACCACGTAGTTTTTTTGCATATTTGAACTTTCATACATGTAGGATCCCTCCGGGGGCCCCGGGGGCGCCCTGTTTGGTATAAATCTTTTGTGTTGACGATTGCAAAGTTGCCCGGGATTGTCAAGCTCTAGCACAAGTATTACTAAGCAAATTGATGTGATTTCGAGTGAGTCAATTTGCAAGCAAGCTGTTCTTCTAGCCACCAAGAAGCAATGTTTGCACTCCGGTCGCGCTGCGCGTCTCGTGTAGCGAATTCGCGGCTTTTCTCGACCTCGACACGCCTTCGCGCTCCTGAAGATGCACCGAAACCACCACGCTCCATCGATGACTCGACCTCTGCGCTGGACTACAAAACAGCACAACGGATACGTCCACCACCTCTTCCTGCTACGGACCTTCCAAGATCTCAAAGTGCAGAAGAGGCTGTGACGAACATCCTCTATAACACCCCTCCTCCGAGTCTGCAGCCCTTTAAAAAGTGTATTTTATTCGCAAATCAAGTTTTCGCACCTTTGCTAACGGAGTCCTGACATAGACATATCTTTAACTGCCTGGTACAAAACGAACCTGGTGTGTTATCCCGCGTATCTGGTATTCTCGCTGGTCGTGGGTTCAACATTGACTCTCTGGTGGTGTGCCGGACTGAAATTCGGGACCTAAGTCGGATGTCTATCGTCCTTAGTGGACAGGATGGCGTTGTGGAGCAGGCAAGAAGACAGTTAGAGGACCTCGTAAGTTGTCTTGTACAATACGCTCTTTCGCCTTTCTCATTGCAGAATAGGTGCCTGTATGGGCTGTTCTCGACTATACCGATACCCGTGTTATTACACGTGAATTACTCCTCGTAAAAGTGTCCATCCTTGGTCCCGAGTACTTGGAGGATCAACTTGTGGGTGGACCCTCGCATGAACCGAAGCGGGGTCCCCATCCAGCGTCATCGCGAGACCAAACTTGAAAAAGAAACCACGCTCGCCCACAATTTCGAGCGTAGTGCTCACCCTAACTCTCACACAGAGTCACATAGTCCACCCCCATTGACGCCCTCCGAGGCCCTCCGCCTTAAACACCAGCACCTTCAATCTATCTCCGTCTTATCCGACCAATTTGGAGCAAAGATCGTCGATGTGAGCGAGAACAGTGTCATTGTTGAGCTCACTGCAAAAACGAACCGCGTCATCGCATTTTTGAGTTTGCTCAAACCATTCGGAATTTTGGAATCAGGCTCGGACTGGTAAGTCTTATCTTCATGTCTGTGCGAGTCAAGTTAACTCTCTGTAGGTCTTATGGCAATGCCGCGGACACCCATCACGCATTCCTCGGATGATTCTGATGATGGAGCGGACGAGATTGGTGTTGTGGATGCTAGTTTACTTCCCCCCTGGTTAGGTGGTCAGTTGAAGCGGTCGTCATGTGATATGTATTGACTAAGATATATCATACCAGCAATTCTATATAGCGAGGATTCATATCGGCTGTGATCTTGTAATTCCCTGATAAGCATGGTGGAATGATATTATCAACTAACAACTGTCGTACGAGGTCAATCCTGGAAGATACATTGGCACGCTACACGTACGTTTGGGGTACGGGGGTTTTCACCCAACAATAGAGTTGGTCGATCAACGCGCCCAGTTGATCGTGTTGATCTGGTGCTTTGTAAGCCAGTGCTCATCTCACACCTTGCATAGATCTCCGCGTTTTCATATACGCACGCAGCCCCAAATTAGACCCTCCGACTTCTCTTCTTTGCCTCGTTTCCGCGTCTTCCGTTCCCTCAGCCAAAGTTTTAGTCACCCATCCAATTCCCTTAATCTTACTAGCGTGTTTTTGGTGTGGCCTCGTTCCTTCGTGGTCCCCTTCATCCTGCAACCCCGAGATCTGGCCTCAGCACGCTTAGAGGGTCTGCCCCCCTTGCGTCCGGCTTCGCTTCGGACTGCAGGCGCGGTCTAGCAAAGCCAGACCTTCCCCCACCGCACCACGAAAGTCTCGCTTTCGTGGTGGACATGCAGGGTGGATAGTCATCAAGAATAAGTACGCGCAGGTGTAAGGACTCTGGCGAAAAACGGTGACTCATCTGAGGAAACAATGAGCAAAAAAAGTAAACCTGATAACTATAGGAGACGAGTTACGACAGGGAGGGACAGCAAGGAAGACGGGGGGAATGACAAGACATGGCCAATGGAACGAGAATTCTAATGAGGGAGGCTAGGCCATGACGTGGCAAAGCCTCTACCTAGGTCACTTGTTCACTTCAAGTTCGACATCGAAGTATGTACTCCAGCATTTTCGATGTGAATATTGATGGGACATCTACAGGCCTGCTTTCGACGTTGAACCAGATGGACCTGCGACCTGTGAGACACTCTGGATATTTTTTTACAGATTTCAACCAACTCTCCGCGTTCATGGCTACTCCAATTCCACTGAATCGTTCTGAATTCAAATGGTTTCATTGCCAATTTTCGGAGCATGCAGCTGTCCCGGGTCTTATTGGTACACGTATCTAGTGATCGCCCCAGTGCGAGAGCTTGTCACTCAAGCTCAGTGCTGGTTGCGGAGTCCCTGCGATTTATACGTGGCTTTCTGCAATTTCATTATCGAATACATTGAGCCAGTTTTGTTGTATCGAACCAATTGCAGCTGATCGATGATCCACAACTTCGGTGCGCTGGTACACTTGTTGCTATATAACATGCACATCGTCATCGTATGTACAGGCGAAGTTTGAAGATCTGAAAGACTTCGGCGATTTGTGAAGCATTCACTATCATTTCCATGCCCCTGAAGTGATTGATCTTATACGTGCAAGTCTTCTCCTAAGCCAAATTATACTCCTTCTCGACATCTGCCAGGACTTTGGCCCATTTCCCCCATTCCAAGAACTGATCCTGGCCCACTCATCATCCTTCAGCACTCGTTTGTATGCAACCAACCAACAAGCAACAACGATGTCTGCATATGAAAAGGTGTTGCCCATGATCCACTTCCCGACAGTCTTCTGGTACCACTCGTATGCAGTATTGTACCCCTTCTCTAGTAGCTTCCATTCTGCATCACAGTTCGGATCCCAGGGCAACGGGACGTCTACCGAACGAGCTCCGATGAAGAACTTGGCGCTGGCGGGACTCAATATTTCTATGGTGCGTAGGAACATGAGAGCTTAATTCCAGATAGAATAAGGCTCATATAGGCAGAGTCGAACGCGCGTATCAGGGGTTCTGAGTTATTTGGGAAGATAGGCTTCTCGGGATATGTCTTTTCGAGGTAGGAGGCGATTTCGAGGGAGTCCGTGATGAGGGCACCGGTGTTGGGGTCGCTGAGGACAGGGACGGTATAGACGTCCGAGCTATCTCAGCGTTTGTTTGGCTTTGCACCGATGGCCTTCATAGCGATGGGGATATCTGAGTATTCGACCCAGATAGTCACGAATGGAATATCTTTGTAGCTCAAAACGAACCTGACGCAATAGACTTTGGTTAGATATTAAAGCTTCAAGGTCGCATGCATAACATGAACTACAGACCTCGGTTTTGCGGGATTGGGTGAAAAGGTATTGCCCGGGAGATCAGAGATAATGACATACAGAACATGCGACAGCATCGTGGAGTACTGGGACATGGGGTATGAAGCAAGTGTGAAGGGCTGTGACGCAACGTTAAGTTAGCTTCAGATAGAAGCCTGGTTTTTAAATATAGCTATAGTATTTCTAGGGAACTGACGTCGATGTTGTCAGCGGAAGCTATATCTTTAACTTGTGCAATGATGTGATAGTCCGACGCGATTCTCTTGTATTCTCCGACAAGCTGCTGCGCTAGCAAGAATGCGCCGAAAGGCTGACCAAGGTGAACCATCATTCGCAACGCTCGTGAGTGATGCTCCTCTTCTACAGGCGGACCGCCGGGAAACTCGTCAGAGCCGTCCGACTCAGACATGAACTCGGACAAACCCCCTATGCTTCTCGCATCGTCTGCGAAGTCAAGCTGCTCGAGGAGACGACGATCCCATGGACGGACAAGAACGAATGTTTGTCGAGTGGGTCTTTCCCGCGAGAACTGAATTAGTGTCTCGCCAGTGGTGATCAGCAAGTCTTGAAGCCCATCTGCTTTGACTCCATATATGAAATGAGTCTCCTGGGCTGGACCACGCCTTTGTCTGACTTCCGTGACACGGAATGAGATGCAAGGTAGATGCAGTCTACGGTTCGCGAACCGAGGAGCGCTCATGCTCTTCAGCGCGACATAGAGTTCCGAAGCCAAATCCACAGCCGCGGTATTTTTTCGCAGTAAAGAGACCTCTGCCTGGATCTCATCTTCAGACAAAGACGGCAGGGCACATGGTGGGGCGGCATATGAGGTAATGTCGGCAGGAAGACAACTATTGAACTCGGACAATTGTCCGACCCAATCGAGAGCAGTAATGTCGCCTGACCGAGCAACAATCTCCTGCAGGAGGCGCCCGAGCGCGTTTGCCTTCTTCTCGCCATAATCCACAGGCAGACGGACGTTGAAGACGCCAAACAACGAGTATGCGATGTCTTCCTGAACTGTTGTTACACGATTTGACGCCCATTGAAGCCTTTCTCGTACGCCGCTCATCCCTGGGGAGAAGTCGATGAGGGCTTGTCGATCAATGCCAGTCGCAACCTCCAACTCCTCCATTATTGCAATCGACTTTTTGTGGTTGGGAGAACGATCATTGAGGTATGGGGTCCAATCCTTCTGATAAAAGATGAGGACTTTGGAAGCAAGGAATTCCTGAAAGGTCCATCCTCGTTTGTTCCACTCACTCTTCCCCAGAGCGCCAGACTTGGATGAAGGCGGGACATCCGAAAGGTAGACGACCGTAAGTGCTGAGTGTTGGTACCAGACGAACATGGAGTTGAGCGATTGTTGCAGCTCGACATTGCTGCTCTTGTCGATGCAGCATGTATCGCTCCATGCCCAGCGGTAACCCGCATCACGAGCAATTTCGCAGAATCTCCGCAACTTTACGATGCCACCAAGCGAATTCAATTGGTACACAATTTTGCCCTGGATGTCCTGCAGCAGCGGCTCCCTCCCTTCCCATCTATGGGACAACATGACACAACGGAAGTAAGTCGCCACCGCTTCTGTGATGTGTTCGATTCGGAGGTCTGCACGCTTCATAGACCATGACAGCCAAAGCTTATTATGCTCTGCGCTCATTTTGAAGGCGCTTATCTGCGCTTCACGGTCACATAAGAGTCCGGTGGCTGTGTTGAGTAGACGAAGCGGGGCGGTATCGAGTTGTTGGTCGATGGCACTTCGGATAACACCTTCTGATTCAGAGGGGCTGGCATACTGATTGCGAAGATCTGAGGGAGGGGTTGAGCATCCAAACAATTGTGCCAATGAGGGCTTACTTTGCACTTCCACGTCGTGAGCACTTTCCAATTTGGTGAACATCATTCGGAAAGCCGCAATAGCTTCATCATAGCGTGATGCGCCTTGAAGCGCTGTGAGCTTCAACTTGTGTCCAACATAAGACGAAGGGTTGAGTTGGATGACCTTTGTATACTGAAGTCAGCATTTGGTTACAAAACGTCCTGAGTAGGTGTCATCGCACCTTTTGCGCATCGAGAAATGCTTCCCTCCATAGCATTTTCCCCAACTTTGCCTCACTACGACTTGCAAAGGCGGTATGGGATGCAGAATTTACGTTGATCACTGCCGAGTATAGGTTGATAGCGCTGTCGTGATTGCCTGCAGCGAGGGCAGTATGGCCGTTGTCAAGGCAGAGTGCGCTGCATTCTTCCTCGAAAGCTGGGTGAGATGCGGGTGAGGATTGTAGCTTGCATGACATTATGAACTCCAGACTTGCCATTGGACCAGTCAAGACAGCAGGCCATCGTATTGATGTCGATTTTATCCATCATGTCTTGGTATGAATTTAGGGCATCGACCAGCCTACCTGCTTGACGGAGCGCATCGCATCGTTTCTGGTGTGCATTTTGCCACAAGGACTTCAGGTCCCATCCAAAGAGCTGCGCAAAGCATGGGGTTCGACATGACAAGCATGTTCGGATGAATCGTATTAACATACCACCACAAAGTCCTCGCATACAGAATGAATGGTCAATGTAGATGAGAGTGCGCTGGACTTGACAGCAGCAGTGAATTGGTCGGCAGCGTGGTCGTGACGGGCGTCATTCATGGCATTGATACCAAGTTGAACACGCAGATATGCCTGATGTGCGAAGTTCAGCCAGATCGGCATCGACGCACGAACGAGAGATTGATCAAGGACATGATACTCACTTCCACTACGCGACATGCAAGAGAGTCATGATTCGGACACGCTGCAGCAAGCTCTTGCACAAAGATGATTGCTTCCTCGTGTTGGTCCGCATTGAAAATTGCGATGGCCTGAAAACCACGAGTTGAAATACGGATTACGTGCGAGAAAATCTAATATTGCCTTGATCAAGAGAAGCATAATTTTTGAATCTTCGCTCGCGAACGCGGACGCGAGGTCAAATGCTGTTCTCACGTCCCGGATGTAACCTTTTCCGCATAGGGCAATGCCCTTGGAGACATAGCCTATCAATGAGGGCTGGATGCTGATGGACTATGTTACGGAGGAAGGTTGGCCTTTCGTAAAGGGGTCATGATGGGTCAGTCTATCTCACCTTAATTGCATCCTGAAGGGCATGGTCCCAGTCGTGTATTCGTGCCATAACAAACGAGCGGTTAGCATACGAGACGTAGTTGTTCGAATCAGTATTGATATCTCGTGTAAATAGCTGTTCAGCGGTAGACAGATCCCCCGCGATGCATGCATTGTGGGCGGTCACGTTGATGGAGAGGATCTGGGACATGAAGTATGCTCAAATTGTGTTATCAGAGTCGAGGGTTGACACATACCTTGGAATCAGAGACTTGAGCCTTTGAATAAAATTCGGTGTTAGTAATGTGGAAGAAGGCGAAGGCGGAATACTTACGTCGTTTGTCACCTTATTGTCTGGGGGGTCCTTCGGCAAGGCCCCCTTGCGCGAGATGAGATGATGAGAGGGCAGGAAATCGACCGGAGAGTAGCGAAATAAGAACAGAGAGAAAAAAACCAAAATAATAAAATGGCTTTATATATGTGAAAAGCACCTTCCTCCTGCAAAGCATCTTTGTGGTCTACTGCCCACTTTGTGACCGAGTTATTGGTAGTGTCAAAACTTCCACTGAGGATGTGTTTGTCGTTCAAGAAAGTGAGGGATGACGACGATTGCTGGAAGATGGCAACAGTTTGTCGATCTGACAGCCGCCAGAGACGGACGTTGTCCACGGCGCCGGAAGCAACGAGTGTGCTACTAGGATCAATGGCAAGGGCATTGATAATATAGCCAGTGTGGCCCAACCTCCAGGGATCACCGACCCGCCGCCAGGTCAATGTATCCCATTCCCGTATGAAGTCATCATCACCACATACTGAAAGAAGGCGGGTGCCATCGGGTGTCCACGCGATGTGCGTAGAGGAACACTTCCACTTTACGATGCACTCCCTAGTACTTGAATTATAAATTTCGAGATCGCCTGCTGCGGAGATGGCAAGAAGTTCGCCAGACGGTGAATACAAAACGCGATGGACGTAATCACGAAAGTAGATTGGATTTCCTAGCAGCTGCCAGGTTTTGGTACACCACAGCTTCAGCGATCGGTCTGTTGAGCCGATGGCCGCCACTGTTCCATCGGGAGAAAAGTCCAGCGATAACATCTGGCCCGGGCCCAACTTGGATCTGAAGTACCAGTCGTGTTCGTCAAAGTAAGGGAGTTTTTCACCAGTTTCTCCATGCCAGGTGATGACCTCTCCGCTCCAATCACTGCTTATTATTATTTGACCATCTCGTGATACCGCCAAGACCGACACCCTATCGCTATGCCCCTCCATCTTCTTCAACACAACACCTGTCTTCAAGTCCCACAACCGAAGTGTCTTGTCGTTCGAGGCTGTAACCATTCGTTGTCTATCGGGGAAAATTGCGACTGCATTTACACGCTCTTCATGTCCTTTAAACTCTTGCACAGGTGTGGTGCTTAGAATCGGCCCCGACATTTTACTGGAGGTTAATGGTGTTGAGCACGGTCGAGGTGGACTGGAGGGATTGTGGGTGCCTTCCACTAAGTTGCAGAGGCCCGTGTATCGTGGGTTTCAATGCTGTATCACCGCATTTACCTGCCTCGTGTTTCCAGATGCCCAGGTCACTCGTGGAGGCTGTTCGCCTCAATACCTCCATTACCATTGCAGCAAGAATGCTTCCTATTGTCACACCCGCCTTCCTCGACATCTTACCATCTCGGCGTCTCTGCACTGTGCACATTCGTCCGACTCTTGTTTCCGCGGCTTCTAGAATATTCACTGCGGAAACGAGATTTTAACCAGATCCTAACCAGAGGAAGACAGCGTGTATAACACGACTCTAAACAGACGTACCCTCGTAATCAGACGCAAATCCGATGGGTTGCAAAATTTGGTCATTCAGTCTGAAGCAACACATCTAAGCAGACACTTTTCCAACTTTGCTGACACGTCTTTTCAGACCCCTGTTTCTTCTCTTCAAATACTCGCTATTCTACCACTAACCAGCCTTGCAAATCATCTTGGTCATCGGATTAGAGTCGAGTTTGTCACCTTGGCTAAGTTTGTTAAAATTCTCTCGAAGTCTCTGCTCCCTCCTTGACTTGCAACCAACCACAACCATCTCCACGCACCATGGTGCACTGCCCTCACTTAGCTGGTGCGAAGGATTCAGTGTCTTACTATCATGAGCTAATCGATCATGGAGATGAACCATTCGGTGAGTGACTTGCTCTTCATTCATGCACATATACTCATCTTGTAGATATCTCCTCCGAGTTGCGTCTAATTATGATGGTGCAGTTCTTCTTGGCACTCGAATGCTATCTATCCTGGATGGCCGCATGAACGTCGGTGTGATCGAACTGTCACTGCGAGCATTCCGGAAACACTATCTACTATGAAATACATGGACTCGATCATTGAATTACCAGGAACCAAGTGAGTAACAACTTTCAAGCGATCTTTCGTGGTACAACAACTCTAATGCTCTCACCTCAATTATAATCTAGGTGCCGCGTGATTGATCTCGCAAATTGATTTGCGGCTATGAGTTCTTAACCACCATATACCATCTCATCGCCATCGTGAATGTCGACTGATGAACGTTCTGTGTCCTGGATGAAGAACAATGAGGCCCACCAAAGCATCCCACCCCAGTCCACCCCCCGTATACACATCCGTGACGTCCGTCGCTATCGTACTTGATGAGGGAGCCCGATCATCTTCGAAATACCAGGCTAGTACCGAACGGATCATTTCCCGTTCCTCGAGAGTGAGTAGCATACATAAATACACATTACAACGAAGACTTTGCCAGACCTATGTCTCCTTGAAATTTACTGCGCAATAGCAAATAACTAAATAAGTGCCACGACGAAACTGAAAATGAATCAAAAAACCAAATTCTCCTGCTCCCTGCAGACGCCAAACAACCGTTAACTTCATGAAGCATCTCCCATGCTACACACCACTGCCAGTCGATATATGCACGCGCTCCTGAAAAGCGATTGAGGTCATGTGGGTTGCCGCGTCGGAGTCGGTCACGAGCTTAGCGGTATAGTCTCGAATGCCAAGGATCAGACGTGGTCCCAGCACAAACATCTGCACGGTCGTCAAAACTTGGAGTGTCCCATAATAAAAATCAAGTCCGAGGGTATTTGGGTTCTATATAAATGATGAGCTGTGGTTGCATGCAGAAGTCAGACAAATCCGCATACCACTGAGATCGCTGGAGACACAATCACGAGGTTGAAGCAAGAAACGGCAACAAAGCTAGCATGTTCGATCCTTTAGCGGAAAAGGGGAACCATATTCATATCTCGAACTCACCTCAAAAAGTAAAACACGTGCGATTTTATCAATACCGCGAAACAATCCTTGACAACCCCTCCTGTCGAATGTTGTCGCAGCTCACAGAAGTGTTTTACAACAATCCAGACTGCGAGAAACAGTGGGATGACCTCCCACACAGTGCCGAATATCCAAGTAAGGGAATTCAGAAGGATGGTATTGTCCCCATAGGTAGTCGCGCATTCATAGGTGCCAGAGAGAATGTATTCCTCTGGTATTCATTAATGAGTTTCGTGCACATTTTTGTTCATTCAGATTTAAGCGTACCTCCCGAAGTATGCATCGTTGACATTGCGGAGACCACTACGTTGAAAATGGTGTCAGCCAGGAAGATTACAACGAGAAATATCAGCATCTTTCTGGATTGTTGATACATGGCATGTAACCGAGTGATCATGATGACTTGCAACATGTTTCAGTGTCAATATCACTGAAGTCTTGTAACGGAAAAACTCACTCTGCAGCATTGGAAATACCACAACATACATCCAGTTCACTACAATATACAGAATCCAGCCTGATAACTCCAGTTAGCGATCAGCCTTGGGCGGATCACATACTCCAAACAGACTCACATCTATGGCAGTCATTACATCAGTAAAATACCACGGTTCTTAATTTAACTTATTACGAACTTATTTTACTTGGTTTGGCGCCCAAGTGCGTCAAGATGTTTAAGGCTTCGATTTGACTTGGATGGCAACTTAAGTGTCTTACCATCAAGCCGACAAAGACGCTCAGACAATTAAAGTATTTTTAAGACAAATTTTGAACTTAAGCATTGCAAGAAAAAATGAATATATTAAGATGCCAGCTCGAAAGCATGGTGATTGATGAACCGATTTACGTAGAATCCTCGATATACATCCAGAGAATCGTAGAATCGAAGGCCGCGTGGTACGAGCTGAGTACCGAATATTGGGAGTAAGTGAGCACCGCGAATGATACTGTCGATATGGATGATGGACAAATCGCGAGAGCCGTCTTCATTGAAAGACGGTGCCACCATCCACATTCCTGTGAGCTCGTCTCGTTCCTCGGCGATGCGATGGAACCATTGAACGAGGGCACATGGGTATGTGTGACTGTTAGTAAAAGTAAAAGAGAAAAAACAGAATATTCGAATGACATCCATGCTCAACATTCCATCATGCCTATTGTCCGTGTTGACGAAGGCGCAGTCAAAGCGAGCTGGTCCCTTGCGCCACGAAGGCACAACGCGAATGTGCTCACGGCGCATACCAGTGATTCCACTCGGATCACTGGGTGCGATAAATGTTGCAGCGGCTGAATGAAATATCTTGATTGGTCCCGTGTAGGATGGACAGTCGCGAAGGGGGACATCGGCAGAAGAATGGTGGTTGTCTGCGTGTATTTGGTCGTACAGGAAGAGGCGAATGAGGGTCGGGAACGATGGGATGTCGAGTTCGTCTGCAAGATCAGCAACGGTACGGGCGCGTTTTCGTTCTGAACGGTGTGTTAAGAACGAAGGTCACAGTGAGTAGAGGGTTGGATATGCACGAAAGGTCCGTGCTAATTGCACATCAGCAATGACATCCACGTCATCTACAACACCCTGATCCTCAACATCGTCAAAGTCGTCACTCTCGATAGCAAAGGGGTTGCTTCCTGCATGTGCTGGGTTTGGTTGGACCTCTGGGTCTCCATCATTGTTGTCGATATATGAGGGATTCTCAACTAGAAATTCAGTGAGTAAAATTCAATTAAAATAAAACAGACCACATACCAAATGAATTGTAGTAGCTGAAGGCACAAGACCCTTTGAGCATGCTGCGTGTTGTGAAATCAACTCTTGCTGCAGCGACTTTGTCCAGGCGCTGATTGGTAAGGAGCATCTGGCTGAGCGCATTGTACTTGCTTGAACGTCGCCATGGTTGCTTTACCGCCTTGATATGTTTTGATTCCGTGATTGATGAGCAGAGGCTGTTCGGAGCACCGAACATTCGGATGAGAAGCTCGTAGTGGATGAGAGAGTGTTGTCAGGGTAGGGAAATGTCGAAGCGGACGCCAGTAGTCTGGAAAATAGTCCGGTAAGTATGAAAACGCCCAAGGGCATCTTTCAGCGCTGCGAGAGTGTCATCCGTCACTACGTTCGTGCGCACGATGTAGCAGAACTTTAGCAAGGCTCGAAATGCCTGAACCATATCATCTGGTACGTGGCCCTCGATTGCTGGTAGATAGACCTAGATAACAGCTGTGTAAATTTGATAAACGTGAGATAGTGAATGAAAATGTACCTTCATCAAAGCTTTGGAGTCGTCACCTGTCCATTGTGAGAATCCACAGCCTTGTGGAAAGCGTCGTAGGCCAGGGAAGGGCGGCGCGGAAGCAATTCTAGTGTATTGTCAGTAATCACAACAGGCAGCGGCAGATTGAAAATACCTTCGGTCAATATCATCTAAAATCGCCTTGGCGCGTGTTTTGCCGTGCGTGAGTTCAAGGTATTGACCCACCCATTCAACAAGGTGGTCCTTGAAGGTTCCTTTGATGAGCTGGTGCAGTATGTCGGGGGCAAGGAGCTCGTGAATGTCAGCACGAGGAAAGTCGTTGGTGAAGGGCTATGAAGTGCAACCAGTTAGTTCAACAATGCACAAATGATATGGGGGGAAAACATACCACTAACTCGCCAATGATACCATACTCATCCCAAAGTATACCAAAATCTATAGAATCCACAAGCGCATCAGTATGTTCGCGTGACCGAGAAACACCTCCTTCATCAAGACTTGAGGGAAATGCAAGGCATCTGTGAATACAAATGAGACTTTGCATAGTAAAACCAGAGAGAACTAAAAGGGGGGAGGGGGGGAGGGGGGGGGGAACACGGCAGATACATTGAGGACATCGCGTAAAACTTCGAGGAGGATCCCTCTGGGGGTCATGAATGCGGATACGAACAGGCGGTGTCCTGAGGATTGCTGGAGGATCATGAATGCGGATACGAACAGGCGGTGTCCTGATGATCCCTGGGGGTCATGAATGCGGATACGAACAGGCGGTGTCCTGAGGATTGCTGGGGGTCATGAATGCGGATACGAACAGGCGATGTCCTGAGATGAATGCGGATACGAACAGGCGGTGTCCTGAGGATCTCTGGTAGCCACTTACCTTCCACACCAATCTTTGACCATGCACGCCAATACTACCTGCTCTTCGTAGTCTGCAATGTAGGGTCCAAGGCCATATATAATGCGCCAGTAGTGTCCGTCGCCACACCGTGTGACCTCTGGAGTTGTCATTCCAGGTTTGAGATTGGCGAAGATCCTGGACAACGAGGAGTGAAACAACTGCTTCTTGAATTTGCGGTATCCAAGTTCATCTGTATTTCTTTTTTCCGCTGCATACAATGGTGTAAGCTTCAAAGTAGATTAGGAGAGAATTAGGTACATACTCTTAGGGATCGCCAAAAATCCAACCAGAGCCAATGCGTTGCGATGCGCCCGCCGGACGTTATTGTGAACGTTCCCAATCGAGAGATATAGAGGGTAGTAGTCGTTTTGACCAGTAGCGACAGACACCGTCGTCTTGTCACTGCCTACAATGATGGGAATGAAAGCCGCACCATGCGTTTATGGGTCCTGTGCGATTTGGTCCTGTACCTGACATCAATATGAGAATATACTAACAGACACAAAATACATACTGCTTGCTGCCAGGCCCAGTCTCCTGACATGAAATCCTTATAGCGGCGTTGCTCATCCTTCTCCTGAAATTCACGGTAGGGCATATAATCAATTCCACCTTTGAAATCTGGATTTGCGAGCATGTTCTTGATGACAGTATGAGGGTCCCGGAACCAAACCTCGTGCGACTGTTCCATCCAAAGTGGACACTCTCCAGCAGGTTTATCGCCATTGTACTTCAGGGAGAAGCTTTCCCATGCGACATCGCCTAGCGGTGTTGCGTCGATAGTATCGTACAGGTCCTTGTAGTCGGCAAATGGTGGATTGTCGCGATGAACAGTGAGAGTGATTCCCCACAAGTAGAGAATCTTGTTTATATCACCAGCGGACATCTGGTTTTCAGTGTACATGAAATCTGCGCACTCAAATTCCAGTCGGTTGCGATATGGAGTCCAGTCGTCAGGACTTTTTGCTGTGTATGGTGGAGGAGGAGTGCCAGGGTCAACAAAGTTGCCATTCTCGTCACAAATACGACCTGTGGGTATAGGTTTTAATCAGAGACAAGCTGGCACCGCAGCACAACTATTGACTTACCAGTCAGCATCTCGTGATAATCACGAATAAGTCCATGCTTCGACTCCCAGAGCTCATTGTTGGTGCGTCTGGGAGCTTCTTCATCTTCAATTTCTTCAACAGAGGCGTGTTGTGTGCATTGCGATTCAGGATGGGTAAACGAGTGGCTATGGGCCGAGCTTTGATGAAGTTTCAGCCCAGAGGAATTTTTCAACCAGCGTTTGCAGCCTGGGTAGGGATACTGGATGCGGCGGGCGCTAAACGCTCATCGTTTGAGCTGCGCATGAGGGATCTCGTCTGGCATGATGGATGGGAGGCTAACTGAAAAGTGCAAACCATTAGCAAACACACTAGGGAGAATGTAATGTAATACATACAAAACAGGGTGCGCGACACGTAACTTAGAGTTTCAAAGTCCATAGTGACCGCTCAACCTTACACCAAATTTTCTCCTCCACAAGCCCGACCGTTCAAACAATGGTGCGCCCAAACACTCGTCCTAAAAATGTGAACCAGCATCCTGGTGAGATCCTCCTCCAAAACAAGAGGAAAAGGCGCACTGCTCGTCAAATCCAGGAAGACAACGACCAAGCCGAGCATGAGCGGCAGGAGAAAGAAGCCGCTGATCAACGCACCACCGAGAAGATTGCGTCTATTGAAGACAAGAAGGCATTGAAGGACTTGAAGATCCTTTTGCATGCGCCAAAGCCTCGGCCTCGGGCGTGTCCTGTGTCGAAGTCGAAGGTGAGCCAGCCGAACATTGAGGATGATGAGGAGATTGTAGAAGCAGCTGAGATGGGGGATGTCGAAATGGAGGACGTTGCTGCAGGCGATAATGATGGAGATAAGGACTTTCAACCAAGGTAAGGTTCCAGGAGACTCACCATACACAGAGACTGACTATGTTGTATCCAGTGAGGAGGAGAATGAAGAGGTGCAGCCGAGGAATAAGCGTGTCCAGAAGACAGCATATCGTGAGGCTGTCCATGCTGAGCGAAGTGTTAATAATACAGGCATCAACATGACTCACAATCAGAATTCGAAGGTCGATATATCAGATCAGGCTGATCCAACGGCACGTGGTGACCAGAAAGGCAAGAAAGGAGTGTAAGTCGATTATTGTTTCCATCTGCCATGTTGTTACTCACCGAAACGACTCTTTTTCATCTCGATCACCTCAATCGATTCAGTGCGGATGTCTGCGCCGCCAAGGACGACTATGCGGGGATGGGGAAAACAAAGGACTGGGCTGAGAAACTTGCAACAAGCAAGTTGCTCCGCCCTCAACTTGAAAGCCTTCGCACTGAATCACACAGACGGGTGTCTTCAATCACCACCTCAACTGCTGTTTCAAGGATCTCGAAAGTCACTAGCGCCAGGGCTAATCCCACTGGCAGCCCGCACCCCACAAACAATGTTCAAGGCAATCTCGAAGAACCTACCACAGCGTTTCTGGACGAGGACGATTCACTTGAGCGTGAGGCTGCTTTCAAGGCTACCAAAAAGCCTGGTGCCAGGCATACGACTTCTGCGGTATTTCTTTCATTTTTCATGCATTTGCATCACACTCACTCCCCACTCAGGATATATTGGAAGTCAGTGATAACAGTTTATCACCGCCTCCATTGCGACCAAAGAAACGCTCACCAATAATGGCAAGGACCAAGTCCTTATCCTCCCCCCCTCCTCGTGCCCCTCCTTCTACGCAACCATCCAGAGCCACCGCCAGGTTCATCCCGACTGAGCCCATTACTGACTTGTCAACGGAAATTGACTTTGGCGAGAGTGAGGACACATCACCGCCCCCTGCTCCTGTATCAGCAAAAGGCACCAAACGCCTAACAACTTCAGTAAGCCGGTACTTATTTTGTGATACCCTTCTCATTTTCTCTCCGCTAAACATAGACCGGCGTCAGCATCAATAGCCAGCCCCCCCTTCGAAACGAGCAAAGACAGAGCCGCAGAGCAAGAGTGTCATGTCACGCCGCGATGGCAGTGGCGCCAATCACCAGGTACCAGAACGATGACCTTCCTGAAGGACGCCAGGATGGTAATACCTGGCGCTGGGTGTTCATACCAACTGTCGCACACTGGGCTGGTGGAGAAGTTGAGCCTTGGGGTCCTGAAGACGAAGATTTAAGGGACACCATGCAGGAGATCTGGAACTACATATACCGGGGTAAGATTCAGCATGAGATCTCTAGATCTGGTGCCGTTCTAAAAGTGGTAAGTCTAGTTGTTTTTCAGTCATTCAGATGTTAACCAACATTTAGGCCAAACAACGCCTTATGGAATGGCGTGGAGGGTTCGGTATCGCAGCATGCTCCATCCTCACTGCATTTTTTGCGCAGGACGCTGATTTTTTGGATCCTGCGGCTCGCGAGGACTTTTCAAGGGCCATGCTGAAGCATAACCGGTTCATTTTCAGGGATAATTTAGGACTCGTTCCCAAGGTAAGTGGCTATAATAATTACTGTGAAACCATCTAATTATTTGTTCAAAGGACTGGACGGGTATGTGGAGATCCCCCTTCGTACTTCAGACATTCGCATCACACCTCAATTTCACCTTCGGCCGTGTTGAAGTCCCCAACCTTGACACCGAGAGCATTAGTGCGTGGGCTGCATTTGCCCTCGCCGCTACTGCTGTAAGTCATTCGATTTCTACCGTTCATTGTCTAAAAATAATATTTTCAGGTTTATCGTACTCTTCAGCTCATCATTGATGGGAACCTCACCTTCGAAGTCATTCAAGAATCCCGCGGCAAACGCAAAGGTGCGAAGACCGACGGCGGCGATATCTGGACCCCCATCATCACGAAGGGCGAGCAGTTTGCTTTCAGCAAACCTATCTGGGGCACATGACCGTCAAACTCATGGGCCCCATTGTGGCGCTTTCCGACGATGCCTTCGCGAGCATTGTTGGGGAGGCACAACAGTATGCCAAGCACACGAAAAGCATCGGGAACTCGAGGACTACCACCAGTGAAGCGCCTGACGAGGATGATGTATTTGCTGACCTCTTTGCATTCCGTTGAAGCCGCTCAGGCACTGTTTTTTTTTGTCACTCATTATATCCACGTCCCATGCTCCCCGCCGTCGCCTATTTTATTTTTATCATCTGTCTCTGATCGCATCTTGTTGGCCTTGCATACTTAGAGCTTATTTGTCTTACTGTATAAATTTAAGTAAATTCAAGTTCTATTAAGTCTTTTGTTGGTGTAAGACGAGAGGCTTATGTTAAGATTAAGGTCTTTGAGAAAGACCGACTTATATTGACTTGGCCGCAAATTTCAGCTCATTAAGTAAATTTAGAACCGTGGTATTTTACTGATGTATAGTGAACCAAGAAGCTGATCAAGAGTCACACTCACCCCTACAGGGCGCCGCAGTTGATCAGTGGGGAATAGCAGGCATAGGTACAGAAGACTCACTGCGTCTGTCAACAAGATCGTCGGAACATTGACTGTATGCCGCAGATCAGAAAAAGTAAAGATGGTGAATATGAGAAGACATACTCAGTATGTTCAAGCTGATTGTAATATATGGTTTATTGGTACAATGACAGTGCCAAGCCTTTTGAACGTACACAGCAAACAATATTCCAAGATAGCGCACCTAAGATGTTCTCAAGAGTAAGCAAGGGTTGCCAACCACAGCTATGATGCAAGCCACATACACTAAGATACAGGGATGGACATCAGGGACCAATGTTGCCTCTGTCGCAAATCAATGTTGTTCTTCTAAGTCCTGACGTGGCTGCTCACTCAAACTAGTTCGATCTATAAAACTTTTCTTAGCGCGGTTTGTTCCGGTCATAGCATCAATGTACCTCTTGTCCAAATGTAAGTGCTGGGGATATTTATAGGTTATCAGTACTTCTTCAATACTATCATGCTCACCCCAATCATACGTCACTCCAGCAGAGGCAGCAACTGCGAAATCACAGTCAAGCTTAGATCAGGATATCAGCGTCAACATCAAACTGCCACAAACCTACAAAATAGCTGGAAATGCACCACAAAGTGATCCACAACCACCAACTAGGGTCGTCTGAGACTACGGTCATACTGTTAGAGGATGGATGGGGGGAGTGGCGAACTGGCGCTGATATGTGCTAGATATACCACCATCCAGTGCTCAGATAACCAGAAAGAAATTTGAACACCGCAAAGAGAAGAACTTTCAGAACTATTTGATTTCGGGTCTGATACCATTGTCGAGAGGCCCCTACTACGCGTGAGTCTATCAATCCAATACTGACATTTTGATCATGATGTGATCATCAAAAAGGACAATCACCTCCACTCTACCTGCCTTACCGGCACAGGCCCAAGAGCATGACGGATTTTCCCAGGTACTGTCAAAACCTGAAACAGGGAAGAGCCACGCGAAACAAACAGAAAACTCACGTCCTACTCGGTTGTGTGCACATATCTCAAATGTTTGACCTCGATTCTCCCTGCTCGTCATTGGACAGTTTGCCACTTCATGCGCACCTTCTCGCACTCTGCCTCGGATATTGAGTTATTGTATCATGAGGATGCTAGAAATGGGTGAACGTTGAATCATTGATTTGCATTGTGGAGTTGATTGCAGTGGCAACAGTTTGCACAGCCAGATACATCCTAGTTAAGATCCTGTGATTGCCGATATTGATATCCGGTGAAGGTATAACACCATCCCTAGATCAATACAACACTGAGAGAGGATATAATAGAAGAGTTGGATGCACCGTTATGACCCAAAATGTAGCATAGCATAGCGAAAGCATCAAAGGTAGATGATGAGCATATTCAAGCACCTGCTCCTGGCAGTATTATCCATAACCATAGCTAACTAGAGACATATGGTTATACTTCCTTCTCACAGATCCCTGAGGATATCCTTCATTATTCATTATACATAACCTTACTCTCACTGCCCCATAGAATTACTAGTGCCATGGCTCGGCTATGGCTGGCTCCGGCTCGGTATTTACCGGTTTGTGAGAATTTCGGCGATACCCGTTAGCCAAACCACTGGTCACTGGCTTGATCTGATTCATAAGCCATGTGAACCGGCTACAACTTTCGTCAGCCAAAAATATATGAACCGCAGCTTGAACCGCTTTAAGCCAGCTCAAGTCACGCGGCAGTTGCGTGGAAGGACTGCTTTTTGGTTGCCTCCAGACTCCAGTGTTGTTGGTCGGATTCCCTTGATTTCTCTACTCGTGGGCTATTGTATACACTATGGATAAGGTTCCCGTTGTGGGTATCACAACCTGGCAGGCACATATAAGAAAAGTGCTCAGCCAGTATAAGTGAGTCTCAGCTCTGCCTAGCTGCTATACTCGCAGAATGCAAGAACGTTCGACCCTAAAGGGGAAGCAAGGAAAGCAAGGATCCACGGAATGATGCTGAACAACCCTGGTGAATGGCGGTGAAAGCGCGAGAAAGCGCGCGCGGGAAAGCGAAGTGCGAAGGTGCGCGGAGCGTGGGAAGGTAGTGCAAGCAGTGCACAGGTGTAAAAGATATATACTGAGACTGATAAGAGGGAAAGCGCGGATCTAGACGGATACTGATAGTGCCACTAGCTATGGACTGATGCTAGGGCCTCAAAACAATGATGGACACGTGCATTGCATGGAGCTAAACTGGTGATAGATACTGAGTGGTAGGAAGGTGGTGGTATTAAGCTAAGGTGGAATCGTTGGGGTGTAAAACGAACATGAGTGTATGTAAGTTCTACCTAAGCGCTCTCCCAGGGCTCGGAGCCGAATAGGGAGCGCTCTAAGTATGTAAATGAGGTAAAGGTGATGTAAAGTAAGGGTGCATAACGAAATGGGAAGTGTAATATGCTAAATATGGTCAGATAACGAAAAGGGACATACCGAGGGACTGGTTGGACGATGGATGGATGCTCCTGGATGCTGTGCGACATAGTGCGCTTAAGCGCGAGGAAAGCGCGCACGCGGGAATACTGCGCGTTGTGCGGGAAAGTGTCGTGCCTATGGCGCGTTCCGCGGGGAAAGTGGTGCGCTCTATAGGGAAGTCATAGTGGATGATGGTGCGAGTTGTGCCATGAAGGCCAGTTGTCAGAATTCGTAAAATGAGCCCATATGTGCCTGCAGAAACGCGAGTCTCTACATCTCCCAGGGACTTTGAATACTGAGTGTCCCCACTCAGAGCGCGTCTGGTGAGGATCTCGAGCAAAGTTGGTGATATGGGTACGTGATGATCGTCGAGTATGATGTGCGTGGATGACAGTGCAACTAAATGCGAAGAGGCGTGGCTAATGCATGACGCGCGCGAGCGTGGGAACGTGTTGCTGAAGCGCGAGAATGCGTCGCATATGGAGGTGTGCACGAAATGACTCTGATGCGGGAATCATGATAAGAACTCAGAACTATGATAATGGTGGGCATGCGAGGTGTGCTCGGCTATTGAGGCAACTGATAATGCGAGGATGGTGTGGATGCGTCGCATGAGGCGCGGGAATGCAGCGCGTGAAATGTGCGAAGTGCGAATCTGCGAGGGAGTATGAGGGGATGAATGCGCGAAGTGCAAATGTGCGAGGAAAACACAAGGAGGTGAATGCGCGATGATGTCCATGTCCAATATGTCTGCGGGGGTATAAGGCGATGCTAGGTGGTCCGGAAGCGATCCAAACCATGTCCAAACCAAGTCCCACTAGGCGCGCTAAGTAATAGGTGCTATGGGATTGAGTGGCATGAGTAAAACTATATTCAAACGCGAAAAAGAGACAGCAAACGGTGCGGATGTCCAAGTCCGACTTGGCTTCTTCGTTCTTCTGTCGACTTCTATTCCTTCCTATGAGCGTGGGGAAGTGTGGGAAATGTGCGCGCATATGAGGCGCATTCTAAGGTAAAAGGTGCATGGTGCCGCTTCATGCGTTCGAAGAGAAAATGATATCCTACTGGGTTAGGCGGGCACAATCTATGGTCTTTTGTTTTTCTTCTTTTCTTCTAGGCGGTTTTCTATAGGCGTATATATCAGCGCGTTTATTAGTCCTTTGGACGACATTATAATGAGGGAAAATGAAAATGAAAAGCGCTGGACGAAACCCAGGGTAAAACGAACTATATCCTATGAAAATGATGGTATATTTGGCGGTATATGGTATTTGGGAATCAATGGAGCGGGGGAAAGCGGGTGGTGCAGATGATGATGGCGAGGGTTGAATGATGGAGTGGATGGGTCGGAAGCTGGCGCGTTTGGATCTTCTTCGTCGAGCTCTTCTACTTCTTCTCCTACCAGTGCGTTCCTGGTCTTCTTCATCTATCTGAAGGTGCGCGATGCTGCGGGTCGAAAAGCGCGTGAGGCGATGGTGAAAGGCGACTAAGGCGACTGAGGGCAGCGGTATCTTCATCTTCTAACTCTGCGACATCTTCTCCTACCGGGTATATACCGAATCTTCTTCAAATGCGGCTTGAGGGCGGACTAGTAACCGGTGGAATGAATTCTTGCACCTTGCGGTACAAGTTGAAGGCGCGCCCTAATGGGGCGATATAAGGCGCGTGGGGGTGCTCTATGGTCGGATAATGTGCGCATAAGCTGCGCATGGACGGCAAATTAAAACGAGACTGGTTCTGGATGAGAGAAATGCGGTTCAAACTGATGAAATGGTGAAAATGCGATAGCAGGAAAGCTCTTCTGCAATGGCGGGCGCATATAGCGCGGGAGTATAAGCGCATGACACGCGAATGCGGTGCATGAAGGACGAATTAACAATAAAATGATGCGGAGATAAAGGGCGAAATAATGGCGACTGGCATATGGCTCCTTGAGAGCTTTAAACACGAAATGGACGAGAAATGCGATATAGAACGAGGATGAATATACAATGCCTCTAGGTGCATGACCTGCGCGACCTCAGGTGTATGGCGGCGCGCTGGAGGCGCATCAGAGTCATGCAAGACATGATCTAATTGGCGGATGGGCGATGTGATGCACGGATGTTTCACCGGCAAACGGTAATCACTGTAAGCGGAAAGCGCGGAATGCGCAGAATGATCAGTGACGGATGGGGTTACCAGAGATATACTCTGGTCGGAAGGTGGCGTGTTTTGAGCCTCTGGTACTGCAGAAGACTCTGCAACAGGCGCGTTAAGATGCGATGGATGTTTAGAGTCATCCCTGACTACGGATAGATGTTTAAAGTCATCACTGACTGGCAGCGGTATGGTGCACGGATATTGCACCTGCGGATGGTCACTGAGTGCGGAAAGCGCGATGAGCACGGATGTGTCAACGACAGACGGAGTTTCCGGGGACATAACCTGGTCGGATAGCGGCGCGTTATTAGCCTCTGGTACTGCGAAGGCTCCGGAATTGGCGCGTTAAGGTGCAATGGATGTTTAGAGTCATCGCTGACTGGTGGTGGCGGTATAATCCCCTCCAGAGGCGCTTCTGGGAGGATTGGGACGGTGATTGGCTCGCATACTTCGAGCTGGGGCGGAATATCTTCAGATAGTGGATACTCTGGTGCAGATGCGGACTCTGAGGTGCGCTTATGATGTGCGCTTCGAGTTGGACTGATGTTGGGGCGGTGATATCACGGGGCGGCTTCTTGGACTGCTGGGGTGAGGGTGGTTGTCGCATACTTCAGGTATTGGTGCGATGGCTTCTACTTCTGGTTGCTCTTGAGCGCATTCTGGTTGCGGAGGTGTCGCTGGCAAGGGGCGCTTCGATGGTGGCTGGTTTTTCAAAGATAGGGGGCGCGTATAGTGGTCAACACCACATTCTAGATAGAAACTACAAGACCTGATCAGCGAATGCTACATAGTTGTCACCTTCGTAGTATGAGAGAAGCTGCCTTTGTTTAGGCGCTGTATACTTCAGTGCATACTTGATGATCCTTGTCCGATAAACCAAGCGGTTGCGCAAGTTGTTCTACTGACTCCAGGAAGTTGACGAGTTGAGTATAATCGCCTGCAAAGCGCGGCGCTGAGTCGGCTATTCGAAGGGGCATTCCGGATGAATCTACTGGGTCGTACATGGCGCGGGAATTTGCGGTTTAAGTGTGAAAAGATGCAAGAAGGTGCGAAAAAGCGTGGATTTGCGAAAAAGGTTGAAATTGTGGTTGGCCTAAAGGTTAAAAAGCGCGTGGATATGCTGACTGTTCCCCTCGCGGTGGGCTCCAGTTGTGGGCGAGGAATGATAGCTGCGTGCTAGGGGGAAGAGTGGGAAGTGGGCTCTCAAGTGCTCCTCTGGATACGAGTGGAAAATCGTCCCAAGGGGATTGCTACTGAGAAAGATTCCTCTAGTGAATGGTGAGGGGGATCTATAACCAGCGATTCAGTCTCGAAGTCTGAATGGGA
>NW_024540475.1:0-67630 GCF_016647625.1 Suillus subalutaceus | reverse complement strand
TATGACAAGGGCATGGAGAAAAACACGCGGCTCTCCGTCGTGACTTGATATCTTGCAGTGATGCATCGATAAATATTTTTGGTAAGATGGGAGTTGCAACGTTGGGGACTTGCCGCGTGATCAAGCGGCGTTACAATATGGTGTCGTACAAAAGCGCAAGCTCAGAAGTTCAGAACAGGGCGTTTGCCAGAAACGCGAAGTTTCCCACGGGTGCCTATGGCTTCTTGAAGACGGTCTTCCTCGACAGAGATCGTGCCACTCTCCGTCAAGTCTGCCTTGAGAGTCCTCAATCAAAAACATGGCCGAAATACACGATCAGTTCGATACCATCCTCATTCTTTACTTCGGTTCACAGGTTCGGGATCTGCGTTCTAACTCAAATCGTCTCGCGTATTGACTATTAGCGTCGGCTTACTAGTATTACAGTCACCTCAAACAAGGAGATGTCGCGAATTGAACGTATACGTTGTATGTCGTTTGCAGCTTGATTGGCGGCAACTTACCTATTGTATCATGTTGTAAGTAACTTCTTGGCACGAGCCCAGTCTCCTTCCTTGGTATAGATCTTCGCCATCATCATAACGGCACAGTCGAATTCTCCACCAGTCAATTCCAGGACTTTGGTGAAGTCACTAAGTACGCTCGTGTGACGGTTTAATGAGAAGTAAGCTGTAGCTCGCTTGCGGCGTAGAACCGTACTAAGTTGATCTGCAGGGGAGAATTTAAATGAGATGACGTCGGGGTTGTTTTCACTGCATTGTTAAATTGTCTGAAGCGTTGATGAAGCGAGCCCAGATGACCATCGAGGTGTCTCAACAAACGGGTTCAGAGAGCAATACTAGTAGCCCAGCGAACGAGTGCATTCGCGTCGTCGCGCGATGATGAAGTTATGAACGCTTGAGAGCCAGTGAAGTCCGTCACGGTCACGTGAGTCATGACTGACCTGTCACAACCACGATGAGATAATGCTCAGTGCCTGCCCAGAAAGCTACAACTTCTTCTGCAAGTTCCCGTGGTTCCTAGTAAGTATTGGCTGTGTCTGGGATTTTTGGTGCCCTACCGGAGCGCCTCTGATATTCTCTACCCACAATGGACCATGGCCGCCCGAGTCACTGGCGCAAATGTATATCACCAGCATCTCATAGCACGCCGTGATGGAGTTGCTTCTGATAGAGGTTGTAGCTGCGTCTTATTCTACGCCTTATCCAGATTCTCATGGTAAACTTCCGACGCTCTGGATTCTAGTGTGGTGACTTCGTCGCCCTTCATTGGCCAAGGCTCGGCACTTCCTACCACAACACAAGGTGGGTTGAGTCCCATCAATATTTTATGTTGGAACATGAATGGCGTCCCCGATACTAAATCGTAATTCTGCAGATTGTTCATGTTAAAGTATCTCTCTGCCTTGATGGATTAATACTCCAATCGCGCCCTTATGCCATGATTTACCTTTGAGCAAGAGCCTTGGACGACCAGTTGGATGATTTGGCTAGAGGCTCAAATAAAGGTAACTTAAGTTGTTCGGCCAGCGCTACTGACATAAAATCTGACAGGGAACCGAAGTCCAGTAATGCCCTGACCGGTTTACCATTGATGTGGACTACCACCACTACGGGTTTGGGTATCTGCTGTTTGAAGTCCTTGGCGACTGCGGCGCTTCATTGTAACTTGTATGGCAGGGTAAGCGCCAGCTGGGATCTGCTGACTGTTAAGCTCAACTATCAACAGGTGAGATTCATTGTACGGGAACCTGGCATCCGGCGCAGGCGCGTATATGTTTATCGCTGTTTCCTCAAGCTGGGGTTCTTCTGGCGTCAGTTCTCCATGATCAAGGAGCCGAAGAACGTCAACCTCTACTGCGCGTTCAGCCAGCTCATCGCATAGCGACTCGTGAGTCAACGCCAGCTTCTTTTCGTATCATTGAGCTAACTCGAATTTAGGGTTCTCCATCAACGAGGCAGGTACCTCGACCCTGTAAGCAAGCACAACATCTCTAATCTCGTACGATCCATCATCGTGCTGAGCGCACTCGAAACGGCGTGGTCTTGCGTAGTCCGGTGGGTCCTTTGGATGAGCCCATGTTCCCTCAGTAACTGGACTGCGCGAACCGTGAAAAAAAAGACTTCAAGTGAAATTCAATGCCGCGCACGTCTTGCCTCCATTCCCTGACCTCCTTTGGAGTCATGCACCTTGTCTCGCGGAGGCTCTCGCCTGCACATGATGGCCCCGAACTCCGGTTGGATATTAAACTCCTGGACTTTTTCTTTTCTCTTTCTTATCACTTGAACCTGAATGCTCTACCCCAACAAACCAGACCTCTGTCCTAGCGCCGAATTTCAGAGAGGGTCGCTGGTGCAGGAGAGCGACCCAGCCTCTGCTACTAACCAACGACGCTGCATCTGCCTCCGACTTCTCTTCAACCCATCTTCAGCCTGCCTCCCTCCTCTATTTGACACCCACCCTTACAACTCCAAACCCTATGAGCTACGGTGAAGGCGCCAGCGGTGGCTGCGCTACGGGCTTTAGCATCTTTCGTCCAACTATTGAACTTCCTTGGATGATATTGCCCTTAACCCGGTCTTTTCTTTTCTGCAAATTTTTCACGTCGCTCCGGCAAGAAGCGCCTACTCACCGTCTAGTACTTACCCTGCAGACTTCTGCCCCGAGGAAGTCCGTTCTCGTTTTCTTCCATGTCGCCTCACCCCCCGCGAAGAGCCTTTCTACACCCTGTCCCAGCTCTGGTTTCTGTCCGCGCCCCAAATTCACAGGGCCCAACGGTATCAACGCCGCTCTTCTGTGAAAGCAGCACTAGCAATGGGTCCAGAGTCTCGTGAGTCGCTGAATGTTTGTCCGGAGCACGGGATCTAAAGAAGGAACAGGTGCGCTCTTAATCCCGAGAGAGCGTGTGCTTCACTGACCGCACATCAGTTGCTCGTCCAAGTCCAAAATAGCAGCAAACAATTGCGGTCTGACACCTGAGAATGACCATGTCATGTCTGCCCTGAATGCGGCAGAATCTCACTTGAATGATCTGTACGGTGATCAGGCGCGGATGGAAGAGGCTGAGATGGCAGTTCGTATCTAAGTTTCTGAAAAGTTGCGGGCGCAAGTCAGGGAGCTTGTGCGGGAGAAACGAGATTTACAAAGACAATATAATGAGCAGGTTCGTTTTTGTCTCTTCTCGCACCTCATATCCATGGATGATTTGTAGACATCAACATTCGAGGCAGATTGCCCACGTCTACTCAGCCAACGGACTCAACGACGAATGCATCTGCCCACAATGACGCCTTGGATTAGGCTTATGTAATTTTTTTGGGACCAAGCAATTCGGGAAGTAGCCGATCTCGTTCAGCGTACAAGTAAGGATTCGGAGTCCAAACGTGCTTCTGACTTTACATGTACTCACACTCCTTCAGGTGAAACACTAGATCTCTGTGGTATGGCTTATGCAACGGGAGCGGGACTAGATACCACTGAAAACAATGCCCATCAAGCTTAGATCAGCAAAAGATCTCGACATCGCGAACGCTGGTTGTATTGGGATGACGGGCGACCCGAACCCCCTTCTGCCTTCTGTCCGCCGTCGAGTGATGGGTGACCCGTTTGTATGCCGAAATAGATCGGCTTTCTACTTGGTAGACATCTAGTATGTTTCAGAAACCACGTTACCATTCGACTGACGTTATAGTAAAGATCGGATCCCGCAAACTATGTCGGAGTAAGGTACAAATCTATTGTCACCTTCATTAGAGCTGCTCATATGATACTCATCAGACCCTACTGGGGCTGATTAACACTCCGGTCTCTTCATGCATTACAAGTCCAAGTCAGTAGGCATCGCGACGTGCAAGTCAAGCCACTCTCGCTCTCCTCGTCGTTGGACGACAGAAGGTGGATCTCAAAAATGAAACTTCGATATAACGACCCTTCAGTCACTGACTCGTCTCGCTATATGCGTATGCACTGGAGTCATCGTCAGCGAATGAAGTGCGTGCGTGCAAAACCCACCGAGTCAAAACAAGACGGCATCGCCTTCGCGCAGGATAGTCTATGATGCAGGCGCATAGCCGCTCGAGTAAATATACTTGCTGAGTTTGTTTCATGCTGTACAATTCATGTCGGGCCGGTATCTTCATACTTCGAAATCAGGGTAGGGGTCGGAGATACCAGGGTACACGTGTGGTGCATCGTCGTCGTACGCAGAGTATGGATATCCGGAGAGGATGATCCCTAGAATTTTGCGTCAGAAACGCTGCATCACATGAGCGAACCTGTGGGCTTGAATTTGAGATCTGCCAGCTTTGACGTACAATGAATAAGCTCTGCGTATACGTTCAATTCGCGACATCTCCTTGTTATGAGGTGACTGTAATACTAGTAAGCCGACGCTAATAGTCAATACGCGAGACGATTTGAGTTGAACGCAGATCCCGAACCTGTGAACCGAAGTAAAGAATGAGGATGGTATCGAACTGATCGTGTATTTCGGCCATGTTTTGTGATTGAGGACTCTCAAGGCAGACTTGACGGAGAGTGGCACGATCTCTGTCGAGGAAGACCGTCTTCAAGAAGCCATAGGCACCCGTGGGAAACTTCGCGTTTCTGGCAAACGCCCTGTTCTGAACTTCTGAGCTTGCGCTTTGTACGACACCATATTGTAACGCCGCTTGATCACGCGGCAAGTCCCCAACGTTGCAACTCCCATCTTACCAAGAAAATATTTATCGATGCATCACTGCAAGATATCAAGTCACGACGGAGAAGCCGCGTGTTTTTCTCCATGCCCTTGTCATAAATATCCTGACCATCCCGTGCAAGTGGAACCATACATATCCCTTTATTTATGAGATGCACTACATATTCGTGAGCCAGGAGTCTGTCATTTGACCCTAGAAGCTGATTTATCTGATGTGAACGGTACCCACTTGTCTCCCAGTTGATCAAGGAGAACAATCCAGAATTTGGTGAGCTATCATACCAACCCTGTGTTCTCGCGCTGAAGCCTTCAAATAGATAATATGTATCTCGACTTCAATGGAATCATTCACAACTGTGATTGATATTGAGATGCAGCGTAGACTGGCGTGTTCAACTTTCGTTTTGAGCTCGCATCCAAATGATGAAGATGCGCACTTTAGGATGTCCGAAAAGCAAATATTTATTGCAGTGACGGCGTGGCACCCGGGCAAAGATGAATCAGTAACGAAGTCGACGGTTTCGCGTGCCAAGGAAGCAAAGGAAATCAGAGAGAAGGCTGAGTCGAAAGGAGAAGAACTACCAGATGAGAAGGCCTTTGATAGTAATTACATTACGCCAGGTGCGTTCTGCGTCGTTTCATATGGCATCATATCATTTATTCCGTCTTAGGCGCTCCTTTCACGGTCAGGCTATCCGCGCAGCCATGATACTTTGTCAACAAGAAGATTACCGAAGATACTAATTGGCGTGGCGTGCAAGCTGTATTATCCGGTCATGAAGCACCGGGTGAAGGTGAACACAAGATCATGGAATACATTCGACCACCGAGAGCCTGATTATAACCCGAACGTGCGGCATTGTTTGTACGGTCCTGATGCCGATCTCATCATGCTTAGCCCTCTGAGTCATGATCCACACTTCTGTCTCTTGCGAGAGCAAGTAAAGTTCGGGCCTGCCGCGAAGAGGAAGGGTAACGTCAGGTATTTCGTAGTTTTTGTGCTAGGCAGATTAACTGAACGCCGGCGCAAGTCTGGAGAACCTCGACTTCTACCTTCTACATCTCTCGCTAAATGCGTGAATACTTGGACCTCGAGTTTCGTGATATAGAAGACGTTCTTGCATTTGATTAAAGCCTAGAGCGAGTCATCGATGACTTCATTCTCCTGGCCGTCTTCGTCGGAAACGATTTTCTACCTAATCTTCCAGATTTACACATCCACGAGAACGGACCGGAACGCCTGTTTGATGCGTACAAGAAAGTTTTCCCGTCGCTGGGTAAGTCCTGAACTTCATTCTTTCGCACATTGGCTTAGCGATGTTTCAGATAAACGAGGGTGGGGTCATTAATACCAAGCGACTGCAGGTCGTCCTGAACGAAACTACTATATGGGAGCGAGAGATCTTTGAGAAAGAATACGCGGACTCGAATTGGTTCAAGGGAAAGCGGAGCAAACGCGTCCAAGAAATGAAACTTGTGCGCAAGCGTGTCAAGCTTGGTACAGTTCTCCGCTCTTCCTGTCGACAACCAACAATTAATCCGTGTTAGTTCTTACACGCTTTCAACGAGACATTTTCGATCAAGTACAGCAGTTTGTCTTGCAAAATCGTCAGAGTACCGAACTGCAGCACTGGGTAACTTCAGTTCTTCTTCTAATACAGCGTCTCACTAGCTGGTAGAACAACATCGCCGGGAATGCAAACTTTTCAACTGTATCTTCTCAACGTCAAACATGCGACGACTCCACGTATACGGTACCCTCGCGTCCAAACTTCCCGCTGTAATGTACCATGATCTTGCACTCACGCATAATTCCATGACCTTCCGTGCAAATAGATCGTTGTCCTCCCATGGCTACCCTCGCTGCGCCGGATGTCGAATTGTTGGGAGCCATCAAGTAGGTCGCAACGTTTCCGTGAGTTAAAAACATTGATCTTTAATCGTTGCAAGCAGCGTCATGGGGTTAGAGCTTAGGTTTGAGACCAGCCCAAAGTCGACATGATCATCCTTTGAACAGATCCACTCGTTCTGATGCGACCGACCCCATATACCGAAGGCGATGTTATACGACGTTGTCGCAACCACTGACAGAACTAAGCATTCAAGACCTGCGAGATTGTCGAGGCTCCACTAGACTTGACGCTTGGCGATTGGGACTGGTTGACAGGTATGTCGCTTGAGGGCTATATTCTACACAGCCGCGCCGAACTCGGAACAGTTTGGTCGGACAGCTCATCGACAACATGAAGTAGTCATTGATCGTCCTCCAGTATGTAAACGCACGGACTGATCTGCGTCTAGAATCGTTGATCACGTTCAAATCAGTGACGCTCTCCACAACGTCTGCAAAATGCGTGGTCATCACAAACGATTTACAAACCCCGCTAATCAGCGTCGTTCAGACTTGCTTCTGGAATCACCAGTTCTAGACGCCTACTCAGGAGCATAAATTTGTATTTTATTCACGGGCTTGAAACTGAATCGTTGCTACAGATTCAAACAAACTAATGACTTGGACTTAGCGCCTCGTAGGTTCATTGTACGTCGAGATTACTTCCGTCCTGGAGAAAGAGCTTTTTCTTTCGCTCTTCTCAGATGCGAAACGCTAGTTCAGCACATACATTGACTTTGGAACGGGTTTGAACAGCGAGGTCGCGTTGGATCTAACCATTAACGTTTTTCCAGGAGACCATTTCAATACCTTCAGTTGGTGAGTCCCTTTGGGCTCTTACCTCGCATGATTTTCAAGTTCCCGCAGGCTCACTTCGCATGGGGCAAATGGCTTGCGACTCAAATATTGTACTCCGGAGCAAGACTAATGGAAGCCGATTTTGGGGCTCTGACAGAGTTGGGATCCGTAGACTCTGCAGTAATGTCGCGAATCTACTTCATCAAAGCTCGTGTTATGACTCACTCTGTATCTTCTGAGACGCAGCCGTTTGTGAACAAGGCCTGCCTCCTGTACTGGGAGTCAATAATGCGACGCCGAAGAGCAAAATGTTGAAGGATGACTTGATGCTAAGGTCTTTGATTTGAGTCTGATAGAGGCCATTATAGTCGAGGAAAGCAAACAACTTGAACACAAGAGGTCACTGGGGCACCTCAGGCAGCTCGAACCTAGATATTTGTTAATCTCTGTTCAATGACTCTGAGAAGCTTAGACGCCGCGTAATATTAAAAGTGTGATGACATATAGATGTCTTGAGAACAGCGATGTAATGCGATTACGTGAAGAAATGGTGATGGAATGACCGTGTTGTCCAGAGAGCAATTACCAAAGGAATGAGCAATAAATGTGAATACACTAAACGTAATATAATAAAGAGAGAACAGCGACGTAACGAGATTACGGAAAGAAACGATGATGGAATGACTGCGTTGTCCAGAGAGCAATTACCAAAGGAATGAGCAATATATGTGAATACATGATATAATAAAGAGAGGGGGAGAGCACTCATCATGCTCGCATACGGAGACTACGCAGCCGCGCGGTGTTTATTTCTGCTTCCATGTCTAACAATCGCTGCTTCGCTCGCTCACGGAGAAGGCCCCACTTGACCCACCAGTCGTCGGCTTCATCCTCAGCATCATATTCCCAAAGTTCTTTGAGCTGCTCCCATTGTTCAGAAGCTTCGCTGATGCCAAAAAACGCTTTCCCCTTGAGCAGTCCTGGCGCGCATCTCCTGATTGTATTGCTCCTGCTGAGGACCAGCCGGCAATCATTTGGAAATAGAGATTGCATTGTTCAGTATGCATGACGCTGGCGCAGCGATCTTCCCGAAGATCTTGAAAAGCATGTAAAAATGTCAATATTTGGTCCTGATTTCGCAGATGGGAGAAAAAGCTTTGCAAGCACAGCGGCGTCTTCTACAGCCATTGCGCCGCCCTGCAAGGATCCTGCCTGAAGGAAGCGTCAGCGCAATGTGTCATCCCACGGTCAGAGTGATAACATGCTGGAAGTGGATGTGCAGCCTCGCCTATAATTACCATACGACCATGGTCATCAACCCAATCCTCTATTGGTGGAACCATCTTGACCTGTACGCAGGCAGGTGTGGCCGCCAATTTGGTCATCTTTAAGAGTCTGAGATTTTCAATCAGCCAGAATAAACAAACTTCACGAGATAGATCATACCTCGGTTCGCATTCTCCAAGCTGCTGCCGCATCTCCTTTAAATCAAGGCCTCCTTCCCAGCCATCATCATCATCGGATAGCCCCTTTTTCATGGGACGCACCCACATGTGTAGCGCAAACTCATCCTTAGCGCCCTACTCCGTAGCTGTTAGATTAAGCGCGGCACTTCACGAATGTTAGCGTACCATACGGAACGCCACAGCCGAGCGATTATTGCCCAACCAAATAAACATAGTCTCCTGAACGTCACATTGAACCCAATCATAATCGCACGCGTGTGCAACTTACAACGGGTTGTTTAAAGAAGGGTTCCAATTGAGGATCGGCTCTCATAAGTGCTCCCGGGATAGTAGTACTAAGGCAGTTAGGCAACGAGTCATACTAGCGAAGTCCGGAGCAATGCTTACTCGTAGAATAATGATTGATATGGCGCTGCGTCAAGAACATCCTTACCGACAATTGCTTGTTGCACCACACTCGAATGGCCATCGGCACCAACAATCACATCGGCCAGCAGCGTTTCCCCCGTGGTCAACTTCACACGAGGGCCATCACCACTTACAGAGACAACGGTTGTGCCTGCTCGCACTTCAGCGCCTGCTGCTATCGCCGTATCGTACAAAACTTTCCGGAGACTGGCGCGCTGTATGAACAGATGAAATTAATGTGATGCGAGGACAGAAGATTACATACATGTAGGAAGAGGAAGTCTCCTCTAGTCTCTCGCAGAACCTCTTCTTCCCAAAGATGCATACCAATAAACCCGCCGGTTTCGTCTGTAGATGTAGTAGTCAGTTATAGAGTGGAGGTGAGGTGCCGATGGGCACGAACAAATCTCAACCTCTATAGCGCTAGACGTCATGGATACCTGCCGAAGAGCACGCTCAAGGCCCCAATGAAAGAGAACTTTCGAGGCATTTGGAGGCAATCGAATGCCCCCGTGCAACATCTGTCCAGTGACGCATTGAGAATGCAATGATGTAGATAATTGTGGGATACTGACCTCCAAAATGTCTATATCAGAGTATTGTTCGAGAACAACTACATGATGGCCGACTCGCCTAAGTGCTATCGCGCACGCCAGGCCTGCAATTCCGCCACCAACGATGAGAAATTTTATGGTCAGTTCTGCCTGGGGAGGTTGAGTCAATAGATATATTCTGGCATCAGATACGGTATAACATACTTTCCCAGACATCTAGTAGGCCAGCAAAGGTAAGAAAGTTCACAAAAAGTAGGAGCTACTCAGAAACTTGTCATGGCCAACGCATGCGCATACTAGATATGTATTTTTTGAGACTCTTCACCAGAAGAACTACCGAAGTACCTATTTTGTGACTGTCCTCGGCACGGCGACTTGCACAGAACTTCATAGGGTGGAAATTTCAATTTGATTCTGCATCATAATCAGTAAACCCTTGTGGATCCTTTTGGCAATTTTGATCCCACTTTCAATGAAAGCTCGTCGTGACATGCCGGCACTGGCCCGGGAGGCTGAATTTTTCAGGGGTTCTCAGGCTCATGTAAGGGGGAGAATTTGTATATACTTCAACAAACAATGGGAACTGTTGAGATGCAGTGCTCTACGAGTTCTGGAAGATAAGTAGTATGTGAGGAAAGGCTCATGAAAGAGATAATCTTGTGTTTATGTGATGTGACGGAACTCCGAAAAAAGAATGGACGGAGAATTCAGAAGGGACGTCAAACGACAATCAAAATGAAAATGAAAAGAAGCATGTATGTGCATTGGGGCCCGAATATGAGGGGCAATCGCTGGGACAAAATTAAACAAATAGTTGCACGGTGAAATTCAAAATTTTCGACTGAAAACCAATCGTTTCTAGCTCACTTCACAATTACAATGTCCAGGTGCTGCGTGTAGCCTGCCGGAATATCCCGGTACCATGCGTCCAGTTGAGCAGATGCGCTTCCTTCATTCGTTTTTCTCTCCGCCACGACGTCGAGTTCGTCATTCATTGCACTGCATCAGCACTCCACTAATCAAGTGTCTTATAGTTTATCGCATCAATTTATATTTTACGATTTCAAAGCTACTCGAAGAGTCATACCACCTGCTCGTGCCCCACCCGAGCTAACACTCGGCCCAGCCCAACCTAATAGATCGTGTCAGCGACTCTTGAGTCAGACGAAGCTGGAAACTCTACCCAGTGCCGACCGCCACTTCTGTCTCGGCCGGAGGCGGTGCTGGTCTAGTAGACTAGTACTTGCGCCTGCTTTAGGGCCTGGGCGGATGTCTGTACTTAACCAGCATCGAAAACCTGCTGCATACAACATCACGAAGTTTCCAACTCTCTCGTGTGGAACGCCTCATGTACGTCGATTGACAGTCGTTCAGGAGAAATCACATAGGCTTGTTGACTCACCGACGATCTTGGTGTTAGGCTCCAACGAGCTGCTCTGGCACGTATAGTTCATATTATCCTTAGTTGAGAACCCCTGAGCGCCGGCCATGTCTTCCACGGCTGCTAAGATCAAAAGGCGTCAACAATAAAGATGATGTGAGGCCATACTAAGCTAGTCCGAGGCGTTGCGCACCTGCCCGGTGGGCAGCGCATCATCACATGTTTCGAGAGACAGCTCACTTCGACTGTGAGACCTAGGGAGATGTACACATGTACGCAAAGATTGGTGAAATGAGGGGATGTAATAGCAGTATGGAACATGACATTGTCTCCAAGCGGCAGAGCTGTTGCCACTGGCCAGCCGCTATCTTGATGGGACAGTGAGGTGGAAAGAGCCCAGCGAAGACGTCAACATCGATATGTTGGAGTCCAGATGGTGTGCAAGTTGTGATCGGATCCACGAATGGGACAGCAGCAACAAAGATTGCAACAGGAAGATACAATCTTGAGGGAATTAAAATCCTTTTCTCTGATTCGACCATTGCTTTTCCGTCAAAAATTTTGAATTCACTGTGCAACTATTTGTTTAATTTTGTCCAGCGGTGTCCCTCATACCCGAAAAGACGCCAATGAAAAGTCCTAGTCAGCAGCAACTCGATCGGAAGATGATAACTGTACCACATTTCATTCAATTTGATAGTATATATACACTAACAATGTAGTAGTCTCCATTATAAGATAGGCAAGTCGTAAGTACTGGTGGTACCGCGTATAAAGGAGAGCCCAGAATATATGAGGGGTGTTCCATTGGTGTAACATTGTAACAGCGCTGTAGATGATACAGAACGTAACAAAAGCAAATGCGAAGATCTTCTCTATGCAGTCCGAGTCATCAAACTAAGCATAGGCACGCAATTGTGGAACCAGTGAATAGGCATTTAGAATGCGTCACTACTCAAGAAATCGGAGAGAATTCTTGATAGATGGATACGCGTGCCGCCTAGGCTTCCTTTTACCATCCTTCACTGGGTTGTACATTGGCAGGTTAAAACTGAGGATGAGAGGGAATTATAAGGGGTTCATGAAATGGAAAAGAACAACCGAACCTGGAATAAGTTTCTGTTCTTCAGATAAGATATCAAGACATGAACGCAGACCCTTCAAATACCACAGCCAATCGAGCCAGGAAAGGACAATGACAATTCCAAAAGAATGGATTTACGGTCAAGCATGTCATCCCATAGATTTGGAGCACACGGGACCAACGTACTCAGAATTCTGCCATAGTCACCCAGAAGGGTGCCCTGGGAGCGGATTGCTACACTTGGCCATATGACGTCTGCAGCCAGTCCCGTCCTTCCTGGGTTTGCAGCTAGTCTTGTCCTACATGGGTCTGCAGACAGTCCTGTCCTGCCCGCCAGACTTATCTGCAGCCAAGCACACCCGTCCACGGTCCCCAGCCAAGATTCTAAATCTGAGTGCGATCTCCTCGAAGCACAGCATGCAGATGACAGCTGGCAGTGGCCCATGACCGAACAAGGAACGTGAATGAGTTATGGGATCCCCAGGTTGCATAGCTTTGCTTTGCTTTTTCAGGAGAGCGCATCCAAGAGAGCTGTGCTTTCAAGGATCTCCTTCATCATCAAGTGTAGAGAGCAATTAGTGAGTATGGATGGGGTGGTGGCACAGGGTGCACCTCAGGGGGGCTGCAGTTTGAGGGGTTGGATACATAGTCACAAACGGATGAGGGAGGAATATTCACGGGGAGACTGGGCGTCAGTAGGAATATCCACCACCCACTGTAGCTGCGCTAGCATCATCTAGGTGTCACACCCCCAGTGACCAGGGAAAAGAAGTTTCAAGATCTGTGACAACGGCAAAGGGTCCACTAGTACAGCGACAATGGACAAGTGCAGCCTGAGGTATGCCCACTTGGCGACCTGTGTTCAGGTCCAGGCTGGGCCCACGAACAAGAATTATCATCTAGGTGTCACACCCCCCCAGTGACCAGGGAAACGAAGTTTCAAGATCTGTGACAACGGCAAAGGGTCCACCAGTACAGCGACGATGGACAAGTGCAGCCTGAGGTATGCCCACTTGGGATTGGCTTCCACCGTGACAGTGAATACTGATTGAGGTACTACAAAGCTGCTGGAACGTAGATATAACATATAGGTGAGGGTACCTCTAAGTCTGTGGACGAAAACCTTTGTTACATGTATGAATGCGCAGCAATCCTAGTACTACTAGTACAACAGCTTTGAATGAACGACCATGACTATAGCAAACGTGAGTTATTGTTTGAACAAAGCAAAGAGTCTATCGAAGATGGTCTTCTGCGACTCAACCAATTCATCAAGCCCAGTCTTCTGGGATGTGGTCGATTCGTCAATCCTATCTATCAGGACGCTTCTCCATCCCCTGCATTTCTTGCTGCAACGTCTTGATTTCTGAGGAGATTATCTTATTGTGGTCCTCAGCGGCATTCCTCAACTTCAACAACTTGGTTCCATGGGTAGTCAGTTTTTCATCTAGTTCGTCTTGTTTACGGTCAACCTTGGCATCCAATTGGTTAATCTTGGATTCCAAACGTCAACCTTGGCATCCAAACGGTGAAGGACTTCCATGATCTGAGAACCTTTGCCACACGTCAACAAATGACTTTGACAACAAATAGTGAAAGAACTCACTTGTAATCATCTGCATAGCGCCACCCCACTCCAACTGCGAAGGTGATATCACAATTCTGGGTTGACTTGGGGGCGGACCAAATGTACCAGTGCTCCCTGTGGATTCAAAGGAGTCACGGTAACCAGAATCTGAGGCTATTACAAGTTGCATCAGGATAAAAAGTAGTTAGAGGAAAATGACATGAACACTAGCCTGAATTGATGGAAATCACGGTGTTCATGTAGAATAAACTTGCGTTAAGCGTGCAAAGCTTGGGGAGAAGTAGGAGAGTTTCAAAGGCGTAACTTACTGCACCCAGTAATTATGGTTGCGCAACCAAGATGATGACAGGACTTATATAAGTCAACATCATAGCATTAGGCTCCTGCTATATTGGTACGTGAATATTATATTAAATTATCAATATGCAAGATATTGGTTCATTGAACGTTGAATCTCACACTTTTGGATTTCATAGCTTCAAACTGGGAGCACCATGATATCCCCAACTGGTGTGGAGTACTCAGGGCTTTTTTGTGGTGATGATCAGAGAAGGTGAGGGATTCAGCATGCGCAATTGTCAGGGATTTGTAAGTGGGGACCTAGATGATTATCTGTGTGGGCGCTCAGTCGCCTGATATCCTCCCCTGAACCAATTAACTGAGCACTAGGATGAAACTTTCAGATAGACAAAGATTAATTAAATTTCTAGTCAAACTGAATAGATTATTTACAGTAGTTTTTATACAGAGGACAGTTCTGGCTCAAAATACGACTGTCCAGCGATAGGATCCATCATCCACTTGTTCAAATGGAGATGTCCACTGCATGGAGCGGCTAGCTGGCCCTCTGGATATATCAAAACCCTTCTGGCAGCTCTTCTTCTGCAGAAGACCCTTTTTGCTTCTTCCTCCTATTGTTGAACATGGGAAGTAGCCAGGCCTGATTGCTCATGTACGTGGGTGTGATGTCACTAATTATTCCTCCACTGACGCTCACCACAGTTCTACAACAACTGTTCTTTCAGCTCAAGATACTCTGCCTTATAAATGTGCTCAGTGGTGCAGTCCCCTTTCTGCTTATCACCAAGTGGTTAAAGGTTAGCACATGTCTAATGAGCATCAGATAACGGGTTCATAGTAGTATGATGATGCCTATAGGGGTGGTTCGCAAGCTAAAAAGATTAGAGCCAAAGCTCATGTAAAGATGGATTAAGTCGATTAAATAATAACAAAAGGAGATCTGTCAAACACATTCAGTCACCGTTCGAAGGATAGTACGCACTATACAATTAAAGCTATTGGAACATGTCAATCAGACCGCACCGGTACTTTCATTCTACCAAGGACCCTTGACACGCGGCAACGGCGATCATGCAGTGGCGCAAGGGGGTTCCCTTGCACACGGCGTAGTAAAACCTCGGAGACAAAGCATGCAGAATTTTCATTGGCGACCAAATTGAATTATCTATCCCCATTGACTTGGTTTTCTCCGGCCGCCTTGATCTGCTTCCCAGTGGCTATTACCTTGAAGATTCCCGCGTCAGATTACGCTGTTAAATATGTTGAGAAGCTGATTCCACAATTTCAGGTCAATGTATATATCGCAGCCTTGTTGCAGCTTCTCGAACATGAGGACTTAAATCTGGAAAATTCCCATCAAACCATTAGGGTCATGCCTTTCTTGCAGTATTGTACTGACAGCATCCTGGCCTTGGTCGCCATGTGGGCTATGGACTATCCCCATCAACTCCGCTTACAGGTTTCAGCGGCGGAGAATTTTTGAGGCCTCATTGCCATCAACTTCTCATCCTCGAAGAGTCCTATTCCGACCATCTCGCAAGTTGCGTCTGTAGTACCGTCCCGGCGCCCATTGATCGGTCTCTTACTGTCAGGCAGATAATCTCCTTTAATCGAGATCAAACATCTGGCATACCAGGATCTGAAACCATTCTCGAGTAACTCCGCCAACATCCACTCCCTCCTCGTCATAGAAGCACATGCGGTGGCCGCGTAGAAAAAGTTGACAGCGTTGATGGTGGGTGCAACGAGGAGAAGGGTGTGAATTAAGATGCTAATGAGGTTAGTAGTACAGTCGACCGATGTAGAACATACAGACATGATATACATCCAGTCTAGTCACCGGGAGCAGACAAGAAGCAGCCGTACACTCGATGCTCCATCCGGCATCTCTCCGAAGAAGGAACACTACTACGCCGATAGCGCCGAAGAACCATTTCTGGCTAGACACGAGGTTGGACATGTTTGAGAACCAGCATTCGTCTGGTGTGGGCGTCATCGTTGCTGTCGCTGGTACGGATGGGGATGAACCGCAGGTTTGCTGGCTTCGTCCTCAGCAGTCCGCGGTCGTCTGAGTGGGCTTAGGGTGGGATTCGCTGGATGTTTGGCGTAGCATGCGTCATCGTTAGCTTTAGAAAGGAGCTGGTACGTATACTACTCTGAAGCGGGAGAACGTAGGTTAGTTGCAACTAAGACCGCATTTTCGGTGTACTTGGCATATCCATCGGCCTGCTTAATGAAAGTCGGGGAAGACAGTACATAGGTTTGGTGGTGCGTAAGTTGCGAGTTCGTGAAGTCATAGATCTACGTGAAATATAACAACATTAAAATATCTCATAGAATGCTGCGCGTTACATACATTCTACTGCCTTAAGGCGATCAGCACAAGTAAGGACGAAACAGAAGCGCACCTACAACTTTTTCAAGGGCGTGTACAAGCGGACAAAAAAATAAACGGACGTACTTGGGCATACGAGTCTATGACCTTGCTAACTTACTCCAGAGTCCCGATTGTTGCACCTCACGCGTTGTGAAAAAAGAATATGAGCATGGAGGGAATGAATGGGACCCGGAAGAGGGGACGTACGTCGGCTTCTAGCTCATCAAATACGATCGGGCACCCTCGTTCCTGATCCAGCACGCCATGAACACCTTGTCCAAGATCGTCTGGGATAGCCCGCAACACGACATCAGCTACTTTTCACAGAGAAAATGTAATACGCGCTTGGCCTCACGACGTAATCAATCTCTATCACCGAGTACGGCTCAACGGTACGCAGTAGGTTTTTCTAGAGAAGGGCGTTGTAAAGCGCTGCAAGATGTGAGCGACTGGTTGGATCGGACGAGAGTTCTGTGTAACAATGACAAGTCAACAGCGAGTTGTTTTGACGAGTCCATTTCATGCTATTTACAGAATTCTGTGAGTAGTACTATCCCCTCTGCGTGATCTTCGATGAGCTAAACGCTCTCGTCCCTCGGAGAGAGACGAATGTATGGTGCGCATCCCCTCCATTCTCTATCTCAACGTATCTCATGTTCCTATCCAAACAGTCAGGATCCTCCACGTATGTCGTGAACGTTCTACTTACAGAGCTAGATAGACTTGACTCCCGCAAATCTGTCTTTGTCACCTTTGCAACGCATCGTTCCAATATGGTCAACTCAACTATGTTTTGCCCAGCGGAAATCGGAACTCTCACGCAGGTGAAGACTCGGTTGAATGAATGATAATCAGAGCCTTGATCCAGCTTGGCTCAGAGCCAGACAGTGCCTGCAACCACTCCTGCGTATCCGAGATAACGTCATCAGGACTCTCGACCCCTTCCAGGATAAGAGTAATGTAGTGGACAGTTGGCACGCGAGAAACGTGGAGTACTCAGCCGCAAGCCTCGGCGAATCCTGCATTCGCTCGTTAGGTTAGAAACGACCTCAGCGACAAAGGATTGATCATTACAAACCTTCTTGAGCGCACCTCGAGGCTACCGCATGTTTAAAATCGGAACGAAGGGGCTTGCGCGCTGAGATCGTTATGGAATAGGCCCGGTCCTCCAAATCAGCGGCGAGAAATCGAGTTATCGGAGCAGGATCTTCAAAGTTCTGAGCGATGGATGCAAATAGGTCATGAATTTGCTCTCAGGAGAGCAGTGATAACTATCGGGATCTCGTCATCCTGGTACGCGGGAGGAACTTCGGTAGTGGACTTACTAACTGAGGCTTCTAAATCCTGCAATGATCTCGAAAGTTCAACGACCTCAGACCACTCACGCAACGCTATGGAATCCATTACCGGATCGCCCGCGTAATCGGCTTCCCAACTGACTCCGCTTTAAGAAGAGGTGATTTAATTTTTCTCGTTGTTATAGATGGCGTTTGGAGTATGGTTAGATTGTGCTAGGGCAGATTAGTAACGACTCATAAAGGCGGATAAAACTCATTGTGGATCAGCCAAAGTAGAGATTGAGAACTTCACTACCGCTCGCTGATGAGATCGGCCCTAAGGCGCCTTCAGCGATACGTCCAATGCTGGAAATCAGCTTCCAATGGGTAAGGTTTGCTGACTGGAGCTCTCGGAAATTGTGTTCGCCTCGCCTCCAGTTGGTTGAGTAACAGGATCTAGAGGGATCTCGGAAGTGAAGACTAGAACAAGCGCCTCGGTTTTGGAGGAAGACTGCCACACAAGATTGAGTAGTCTCATCGAGTAGAAAGAACGTCTACTTCAAGTTTCAGGGCGCCGGAGCCTGAGTCGAGGTCGATGACAAGGGCAAGGTGGCGAACGGGATAGACCGTCGGGCTAGAATAAATTTAGAACCGAAGAATACTAATAAAAGGAAAAACTGACCATGATGTCTCCGGCTGCGTTTAGATACCGTTCGACGCATTCGCGGTCGAAAATATGGGGGCATTTGGATAGCATCTTCCGCGACGTTACTGCAGAATCTACGGATCCCAACTCTGTCAGAGCCCCAAAATCGGCTTCCATTAGTCTTGCTCCGGAGTACAATATTTGAGTCGCAAGCCATTTGCCCCATGCGAAGTGAGCCTGCGGGAACTTGAAAATCATGCGAGGTAAGAGCCCAAAGGACTCACCAACTGAAGGTATTGAAATGGTCTCCTGGAAAAACGTTAATGGTTAGATCCAACGCGACCTCGCTGTTCAAACCCGTTCCAAGTCAATGTATGTGCTGAACTAGCGTTTCGCATCTGAGAAGAGCGAAAGAAAAAGCTCTTTCTCCAGGACGGAAGTAATCTCGACGTACAATGAACCTACCGAGGCGCTAAGTCCAAGTCATTAGTTTGTTGAATCTGTAGCAACGATTCAGTTTCAAAGCCCGTGAATAAAATACAAATTTATGCTCCTGAGTAGGCGTCTAGAACTGGTGATTCCAGAAGCAAGTCTGAACGACGCTGATTAGCGGGGTTTGTAAATCGTTGTGATGACCACGCATTTTGCAGACGTTGTGGAGAGCGTCACTGATTGAACGTGATCAACGATTCTAGACGCAGATCAGTCCGTGCGTTTACATACTGGAGGACGATCAATGACTTACTTCATGTTGTCGATGAGCTGTCGACCAAACTGTTCCGAGTTCGGCGCGGCTGTGTAGAATATAGCCTCAAGCGACATACCTGTCAACCAGTCCCAATCGCCAAGCGTCAAGTCTAGTGGAGCCTCGACAATCTCGCAGTCTTGAATGCTTAGTTCTGTCAGTGGTTGCCGACAACGTCGTATAACATCGCCTTCGGATATATGGGGTCGGTCGCATCAGAACGAGTGGATCTGTTCAAAGGATGATCATGTCGACTTTGGGCGGTCTCAAACCTAAGCTCTAACCCATGACGCTGCAACGATAAAGATCAATGTTTTTTAACTCACGGAAACGTTGCGACCTACTTGATGGCCCCAACAATTCGACATCCGGCGCAGCGAGGTAGCCATGGGAGGACAACGATCTATTTGCACGGAAGGTCAATGGAATTATGCGTGAGTGCAAGATCATGGTACATACAGGCGGGGAAGTTTGGACGCGAGGGTACCGTATACGTGGAGTCGTCGCATGTTTGACGTTGAGAAGATACAGTTGAAAAGTTTGCATTCCCGGCGATGTTGTTCTACCAGCTAGTGAGACGCTGTATTAGAAGAAGAACTGAAGTTACCCAGTGCTGCAGTTCGGTACTCTGACGATTTTGCAAGACAAACTGCTGTACTTGATCGAAAATGTCTCGTTGAAAGCGTGTAAGAACTAACACGGATTAATTGTTGGTTGTCGACAGGAAGAGCGGAGAACTGTACCAAGCTTGACACGCTTGCGCACAAGTTTCATTTCTTGGACGCGTTTGCTCCGCTTTCCCTTGAACCAATTCGAGTCCGCGTATTCTTTCTCAAAGATCTCTCGCTCCCATATAGTAGTTTCGTTCAGGACGACCTGCAGTCGCTTGGTATTAATGACCCCACCCTCGTTTTATCTGAAACAGTCGCTAAGCCAATGTGCGAAAGAATGAAAGTTCAGGACTTACCCAGCGACGGGAAAACTTTCTTGTACGCATCAAACAGGCGTTCCGGTCCGTTCTCGTGGATGTGTAAATCTGGAAGATTAGGTAGAAAATCGTTTCCGACGAAGACGGCCAGGAGAATGAAGTCATCGATGACTCGCTCTAGGCTTTAATCAAATGCAAGAACGTCTTCTATATCACGAAACTCGAGGTCCAAGTATTCACGCATTAGCGAGAGATGTAGAAGGTAGAAGTCGAGGTTCTCCAGACTTGCGCCGGCGTTCAGTTAATCTGCCTAGCACAAAAACTACGAAATACCTGACGTTACCCTTCCTCTTCGCGGCAGGCCCGAACTTTACTTGCTCTCGCAAGAGACAGAAGTGTGGATCATGACTCAGAGGGCTAAGCATGATGAGATCGGCATCAGGACCGTACAAACAATGCCGCACGTTCGGGTTATAATCAGGCTCTCGGTGGTCGAATGTATTCCATGATCTTGTGTTCACCTTCACCCGGTGCTTCATGACCGGATAATACAGCTTGCACGCCACGCCAATTAGTATCTTCGGTAATCTTCTTGTTGACAAAGTATCATGGCTGCGCGGATAGCCTGACCGTGAAAGGAGCGCCTAAGACGGAATAAATGATATGATGCCATATGAAACGACGCAGAACGCACCTGGCGTAATGTAATTACTATCAAAGGCCTTCTCATCTGGTAGTTCTTCTCCTTTCGACTCAGCCTTCTCTCTGATTTCCTTTGCTTCCTTGGCAGCGCGAAACCGTCGACTTCGTTACTGATTCATCTTTGCCCGGGGTGCCACGCCGTCTACTGCAATAAATATTTGCTTTTCGGACATCCTAAAGTGCGCATCTTCATCATTTGGATGCGAGCTCAAAACGAAAGTTGAACACGCCAGTCTACGCTGCATCTCAAATAATCAATCACAGTTGTGAATGATTCCATTGAAGTCGAGATACATATTATCTATTTGAAGGCTTCAGCGCGAGAACACAGGGTTGGTATGATAGCTCACCAAATTCTGGATTGTTCTCCTTGATCAACTGGGAGACAAGTGGGTACCGTTCACATCAGATAAATCAGCTTCTAGGGTCAAATGACAGACTCCTGGCTCACGAAATATGTAGTGCATCTCATAAATAAAGGGATATGTATGGTTCACGACTTGCACGGGATGGTCAGGATATTTATGACAAGGGCATGGAGAAAAACACGCGGCTTCTCCGTCGTGACTTGATATCTTGCAGTGATGCATCGATAAATATTTTCTTGGTAAGATGGGAGTTGCAACGTTGGGGACTTGCCGCGTGATCAAGCGGCGTTACAATATGGTGTCGTACAAAAGCGCAAGCTCAGAAGTTCAGAACAGGGCGTTTGCCAGAAACGCGAAGTTTCCCACGGGTGCCTATGGCTTCTTGAAGACGGTCTTCCTCGACAGAGATCGTGCCACTCTCCGTCAAGTCTGCCTTGAGAGTCCTCAATCACAAAACATGGCCGAAATACACGATCAGTTCGATACCATCCTCATTCTTTACTTCGGTTCACAGGTTCGGGATCTGCGTTCTAACTCAAATCGTCTCGCGTATTGACTATTAGCGTCGGCTTACTAGTATTACAGTCACCTCATAACAAGGAGATGTCGCGAATTGAACGTATACGCAGAGCTTATTCATTGTACGTCAAAGCTGGCAGATCTCAAATTCAAGCCCACAGGTTCGCTCATGTGATGCAGCGTTTCTGACGCAAAATTCTAGGGATCATCCTCTCCGGATATCCATACTCTGCGTACGACGACGATGCACCACACGTGTACCCTGGTATCTACACTCTGGGCGTCCCTATCCTTGGCATGCGCTATGCCTTCCAGGTCTAGTTTTCTCGAGCATCTTCTTGGGCGCTAACTCACGCGAGATACAGGAGATCTGCTGGAATCACAAGGGACGGGTAGCAAAATGCGATCATCGCGAATACGGACTTGCAGAAGTTCAGATCAGCAGGTCTAGTGAATCGGTAAGCTCTGTTGACGCCCTGTTTGAAGGACTCGGCGATCAGATGCAGGTGCGTGTCTTCGTTTCGTCTATCGAAAGCCAAGTTGACTTTTGATAAGGTCTGGATGTCACACGGCGATCAACTGTCCGTTATGCCTCCCGACTTCCATGTCATCGGACGGACGAACGCCGCTCCTTATACTGCCATCGCACATAACTCGAAGTCGCTTCATGGCATTCGACGCATTCCCCGCCAGGAAAGCAGCTCATTGGTCGATCTGTGCTGAATATATGCCAATGCCGACCAAATTGGACAATGGTGAAGTAATTACTGCGTTGCGTTTATTTGTCATGCTCACTGCATTGCAGGAGGAATTTATTGGCCAGGAAATCGTTCGCATCCGTGAGATATGTGGTCCGAGAGGCCGCGTGATCGGCGTAGTCAGCGGAGGTGTTGACAGCACAGTCACAGCCAAGTTAATGCGCGAGGCAATCGGCGACAGGCGCACACCACGTTCTTTTCATAACTTACTCTTACTCGCGCGTCAGATTATGGTGGACAACGGCATGCTTTGTCTCAACGAAGCGCAACAAGTTGAATAAAGATCTGGGCGTCAACCTGACTGTAGCAGATGCGACTTGATGATGTCGAGAATCCGGAACAGAAACGCAAGATTATGGGGTGTTTTCGAGACGGAAGCAGCGAAGATCGAGGAAGCTGCCGAGAAGGAAGAAAACGGAGCGCAGGCAAAGGGGAAGATCGAATGGCTATTGCAAGGAGCCCTATATCCAGATGTTATCGGGAGCATCAGTTTTAAGGGCCCTAGCGCGACCACCACGACGCATCACAATGTTGGTGGGCTTCTCAAGGACGTCAATCGAACCCCTACGCGAGCTCTTCAAAGGTCTGGTCAAGGGAATCCTGTATTGCCTATTGCACTGACCGTTTCATGTAGATGAAGTCCGTGCGCTTGGAAGACTCCTGTCAATACCAGCGCCTTTGGTTCAACGTCATCCTTTCCCAGGTCCCGGTCTGGCTATTCGGATTTTGGGTCCTGTCACACGCGAACAAGTGAAGATCCTGCAGCAAGCGGATCGTATCTATATCGAGGGGATTCACAAGGCGAATCTCTACAATCAAATCAGCCAGGCCACGGCCATCTTGCTTCCTGTGAAAGCTATCGGCGTGATGGGTGACAAGCGCACATATAAGCAGGTTTGCAGGACAACATTCTCTCTTGTTCGCTGCGTCAACGTATTTTACAGGTAATTGCTCTGAGAGCGGTGACGTCGGAAGACTTCATGACCGCTGATCGGTGAGCTTTTTGATCCTGTTCAATGCTAACTTGATTTTTCAGGTATGCGTTTCCTCCCAAAGCTTTACGTTGGATATCGTCCCGCATCACGAACGAAGTGAATGGGATTGATCGTGTCACTTACGATATATCTTCCAAGCCTCCAGTAGGTCCTGTCGCCTCGTCTCGCCAGAGTCAAGATTGATTTCATTATGTAGACTGTGGAATGGCTGTGATTGCCGACGACGCGACGCCAACGCACGCAAACATTAACATAGAAATTGATAGAATACATGAATGGGGTTTGTTTAGGAATAAACTTGCGAATATGCGGAGGGTAGCACATACTAGATGCACTAATCGGTAATTAAGTAGTACTAGCGTAGAGCGTCAGATCTAAGCCACGGCCCACCAGTTGTTGGATTTCAACATTGTCCGTTTGCCTTTGTTGCGGCCGGGGATAGGCAACTTGAACTCCTTTACCACGTATGATAATTATAACAACGACATGTAGGTCGGTCATCTCAGCTTTTGAATATTTCAAATTGGCATAGCCCAACAGCTTTCTGCGGCTTCATCAGCGCCCAACGACTTTATCATGAGCGCTAGCTCTCGTCCACACGCTGCCGTTGTCGCCAACGCGAAGATTTTGCAAACGGGCTCGCGTCAACGAGTATGTAAATACTGCCAATAACTTAAACTGAAAAACCAGTTGGGTTCCGAGCAAGCGCACTCTCCCGACGCTCTACGTAATGTAAGCGTTAGATTAGATCGTTTTGCTTGGAGAGAAAGTGGCGGCCAGTGCAGTTTGCTGGATCCTTATACTAAGATGGCGTCTTGAGACTCTGAATGAAGAATTGACTTCGAGATCTAACAAAGATAAAATTGCATGAATAACAAATCTAGGCGACTACTTTCTGCCCCCACTAGCCATAGGATTCAAGGGAGCAGGCGTTGAAAGTTCAGTGGTTGAGCTCAACCCTGGAACAAAAGACGCCAACGGGTGGTCTGGATTCTCTGCAGATGAATCTGTAATATGACAGATGTTAGAGGCAATATTACCGTACCACAAATTAGTATACGCACTTGGTATGGATTTAAGGAAAGCAAATAATCGATCAACTCCTATGCCGCGGTCCTGCATATCTGCTAGAAATGTGGAAACATTATGATCGTCTCTGGATGCTGATTTTTGGACTTTTGATACTTGATTCTCCAGACTAGAATCTGCTGCGCGCTTAAGAGGAAGAATTGCGGGGGAGTCTTGGCATCCCTGAGATGTATTGACTTGCATAGTGTTCGCTTGCTGAAATCCTTCCTCCACGCTACCATTGACCTTAGAGGAAATGTGTGTTAGCTAACATTCTTAACTGGCATCTAATACCAAGCTCACCTGAGCTTCCAACTGCGCTATATCTCCCATCTTGGCCGCTACAATTGTGCTGGGAATAGGAGGAGACTTTGGTCGGTGAGATGCAGCTTGGCCCAAATTGTTCGGGATGTGGAGCTCCGCGTCCTGAGTATTCTTCCCGGCCTTAAATTAGGATTGGAGAATGTGGAATACCGTGCTCACCTGAGCTTCCAACTGCATAACACTATCTCCCCTATCAGAATCCACAATCATGCTGGGAGCAGGAGGAGAGTTCTGTTGGGGGGACGCTGCTTTGGCCAAGTGGTTCTGGACTGGGAGCTCCTGAGTATGGTTGGCAGCATTAGATTGGGATTTAAGAAAAAAAATAGGAGAGCCTCACTGAAGCGCTCAACTGTGAGTTTCCAAAGCTGGGAGGGGCAAGAGACTTCGCTCTGGGTTTTTCAATTGCGAAGTCTTCATTAACAGGTTTAACTGTTCGTTTCTCTTGTAACCTTCCTGAAGGCTGGTCAGCTCCTTTACCTTGTGCTTGGCCTCCTTTCTTCTTTGAGCCCACTTTTGGCGTCTTGGACTTGGTTTTTTCCTTCTTATCATCAATCTCCGAAAGGGCGCCCATTTCCTCTGCTTCCTCCTCATCATTGAACAAAGAGCCTGCATGACGTCAAATTAGATTTTCACCCTCAGAGCGGAAGCAAATACACACGTAAACTGGGGGTGGCCCCTGTGAATGCATCCAGGATCACAGCTTTACTGAAGGAGATGTTATTCAGAAACACGTCCTGAGTGTCAGCCGCCACAATTCGGTAGATGTGGACGGTTTTTTGGCTGTGGAGGACGATAGATACGTCCAATCAGTTGTCCTTCATCAGTGGCAGACCAGAGGGAATCCTACAGTTAAGATGCCTAAGCGTCAGAAAAAATAGCCAATGAAATGGTAGGAGAATGCGGACCACAATTATCAATATGTTGGCACAAGGTAAATTGAGACCTGTGAGCCCAACGTTGGAGATTATTAGAACACGAGGACCATCACGTCCACTGCTTTTGAATTGCGCAATTACATCAGTTCTGGTGGACATTGACAATTTGCCATAGATCTGTAAAGTTGGGATGCCGTTAAGCTCTAGAACCTGCCATTCAAAAAGTTCAACGTCACTAGATGGTTAGAAAAGCAAATCATGATGATTAAATACCTTGAGCACCTGCGTATAGCTAGAAGGGAAAGCACAGTAGACGATAATTTTATCGCAGGGCACAGAGTCAGCCACGCCTGCAGTGACATCAGGATCAGCAGATGATACTACTAGTACGTCATCCACAACTTGTAGAGGGAGACGTCCATCCTGCGCCTGATGCCAATCAATTACTTGGGCCAGAACATCAAGTTTTCGCGATGGATCCTTCTTCCATTCATCCAAATTGGAGGGATTTGCCCATGGATATCCTGGGTTGCAGCTAGGGTGCAATAAAGCTCTGCGGACGCGCATGTAGAAATCCTGGAGAATTTTGATTGGTAAATGCTTGAATAAGAAGGCATGAAAAATTGTACCGAGCCTGAAGCAAACTTCGCCGCTCTTGCACCACCTTCCTCAACCAAATCCTTAGCAATGCGTTCAAGATTGTCTACCTCATGGCCATACAGCTTCACAAGCAGATTATGCTCCTGAAATGGAGCAAGGCCTGAGATCCTGACGCCACGATAGTCAACAGACAAAATAGTGCGCCGTATGATAACACCCGAAAATCTCTCTCGGATGATGCTGATCCAAGTCAGCATCTGACTACGGTACAGACTGGGAACGTCAACGTCAGCATCCCCCTTTACTGTTCCCATGATTATCTTGGCAATGCGGTCGCCTTGTTTAAAGCGCTTGCGATCCTTAGCAGCAGCAGCGCGCAATTGACGGACCATTTTTAAGGCCTCATGGTCGTAAGAGCTGCCAAATAGCTCCAGACCCAGGCATCTTCCAATGTTCCATACGTCCTGCACAAATGAAGGAGAAATTGAGGTTAAAAACGGAATGAGATGATAAAATTATATGAACGTTGGTCACTCACCAGAGGTCGGGAGGTGATTGGCGTGGCTGTCATAGCCACCACAGCATGACATAGCAAGCGAAGGCAAAATATGGCCCAGTAACCCTTTTTGATATTTCGGTAGTTATGGGCCTCGTCCACCAGGCCCAATAAGAAATCTCGCCCATAAGCTGTGCTGGGGGCATCCATGGTATAATTCGTCTTCTTTCGTGGGTGTTGGGTTGGGGTAAGATTATTGGCCTCAAAAATGCGGTCGCAGTCAGATTCTAAAGCCTGAAGGCAAGTAAAAATGTTGAGCTTCACAGACTGAAAATAGAATTGTATCCATACTTTGGGCGTTGTGATGATGATTCGCCGCCCTTCCGGCTGCTTTGACCTGCTCCATATGTCTTCCCACCAAGTTCTCCGACTGCTCCAGGTAGTCAGATAGGGTAGAACGTCAAAGGCGCCCCGTTGAAGAAATCGATGCAACTCAGAAGTAAACTGGGGCACAAGATTTGCTGGGATAACGAGCATCACTGGAAGATTTGGAATGTTGGGAGCGTTCGTTCTCCACTGCTTCCCAGCTAATTAAATTTAGGTTAGATCTGCAATGCTAGGGGAACTTTAATGCAGAGGCATACCTATTTTACCTGGAAAGCAGTTGTGCATGGTATAAAATTCGCGATAAAATGAAAGTACGGCAATTAAGGCCGTGACTTGGATTGTTTTACCTAAGCCCACTTCGTCCATGAGCAGGACGGGCATTCCACCAAAGGCATTCTTGACCATCTTTATGAGACCAACCAACTGATGCCAACGGAGAGCCAGAGGTTCTCCATTTCTTTTAACCAGGTTTGACCGTCCTCAGACCAAGCATCACAATTCCCATAGGGATCTTGAAAAAGGTTAAAGAACGGTATTTGCTTCTCTGGAAGTCCAAGGATTGTCCATAGGGCATCCTCAGACATACTATTATATTCCTCTACGCCTTCGGACCACTGATAATCACAGTCACTGGTGGCATCAGGGTCAAACTCTGGTATTGGTTCTGGTGGCGTGGCATTGGGATCGCAAAGTTTCAACTGGTCATGGATGGACGCAGTGAGTAGAGATATGTCCTGCAGAGTGGCAAGGAATGACAGGGCTTGACGTAGGGGCTTAGGTAGACCTATCTCCAGAAAAAGTAAGAAAATTGGCACCAAGATAAGCTGAGGTTAATAACGCACGGCACTTGTTTCCATCCTTCACATCTATCCCTAAGCCTTGAAGAAGGTCGCTAAGCGTTTCCTGCTGCTCTGAAAGCTGCTTCAACGACTCGTGATCCCCATATCGAGTGAGGATTTTGGTAAGTCCTTCCACGTCCTTCAGCCAGGTTCTAATGCCTTCAGCATCCAGATGTTGGCTTTGCTCTGCCATCGACAAGAATTCTGGATAAATAGTATTAGATATCAGAAAGGCCTAGTGTAGAAAAGCTCGCCTTTCCAAGTCTGGTCTACTTTGGTCTTTAACTTTCCAAGTCGTCCTCTTTCACGTCCAATAGACTTCCTATTCTTGGCCCAATGGTGGGCCATGAGGGCGTCCAGGAAGCGCCGGACTGGCTCCTTAAGGGCAATACCATCCTCGGTAAAAGATTCAGGGCCAAAAAGCGCTTCTGCAAGGCCAGAGTATGCAAGTGCAACCTGTGAGGTGGCGAGATCTGGTAGCTAATTGAAATAGTCAATCAGGGCATGGTACAGGGACCAAAGTAAATGAATCTCACATTGGCCACCTTGAGACGCTTCATAACTGAATATGGGTCCAGGCCGCGTTCAGCCAGCACAGTGTCAACCGTACTGTTTATTTTCCAGTTTGACCAATTAGCATGACAATAGTCCAGCCAATGTTGTCGACCTTGGTTGTTGTTATCAGGGCGACCCTTTTTGATGTAATCCACTTGGGCGGCATCATCAACAGCCCAGAAATTGCAGGCGAATGTCAAGACCGCCTGATGGACCTCATGGGATTTCCAAGCGCTGGGAGTGTCCTCATTTATCGTTACGGATAAGGGAGTTGAACTAAGCGTAGTGCGATGCCGCCATACTGGCCAACACCAGGGAATATTGCCAGCATCAGGACGCCCTACAGACTCGGAGTCCATCAAAGAATCTGCCTGTTCGGCATGACAAGGGGCGCTGAGGGCCAGAAGAGCACCAGGCATAGTAATGGTGGGCATTTTTGGCTGAGGAAGAGATGGGTTGTGGTTGGGGGGAGGAAGCGTCCAGACATTCCCTTTACATATAGTTTCCTGGATCCTCTGAAATTAGGCAAGTACCCATGGGCCGGGAGCGAAATAAAATGTGCAGGGAGTCTAGTAAGAACTTGAAGGGTCAATAAACTTTCTGTCAGAACCCTGGATAATCAAACCAGAATTTACTCCGTCAGGACTCAGGCCCATCCCTAGCAGAACGTCGTAATGTTGCAATTTCCGAGCTCACCATCACATAATCACTGATGGTCCAGGATGTTCTCTGCGATCTCAGCTCTAGCGGTTGATGACACCCAGTTTCTGAGTAGGAATCACGATATGGTAGTATTCATGATGCTGGATGAGTACCTGGTAGATCGGCCTTATGATCAGTAGAATTCTAGCGACCTGCAATATTCCGTCAATAGATGCGACAAGTGAACTTAACATAACATAAACAGCACTGAGGCGAGGCCCTCAGTCCCCAACTCTCCTCCGCGGTCAAAATTTGAGGGTAGATTCTCACCATGCGTTACCAACATCAATCAAATGAAAATTTCATACTTAGTCGACTAAGTTTATGATCAACGGATCAGAACTTTCACGGACATCATAAACTGTTGATTCGATCAGCTAATCCTCGCAAACAAGAAAAGGAAGCCCATTGGGCAAATTCTGACCGAATACCCACTACCCATGCTATTCAAGTTCATTACCACCAGTTCAGGTGCTCCACTCCATGAACTTAAATGAAAGCAACCCTCACGATTAGCCTGAGCATAATTATGCTTGCTTGGCCAGAGTACTTAGTAATTAGTAATCCAGTGGACTGAATTTCAATTTCACCGTCGGGTGATTGGCCGTCCTTCTTCGGAGCTCGAATCAATGCAACTGGAGGCGCCGAGTCAAGATGCCAAGCAGACGGTGAAATCAGCGCGATCTGTAACGGCACATACTAGATACCGGCTCTCCAAAAGGAGCGGGCATGAAAGGGAGAAAGACCAGCCTGAGGATCTTAGTATTACGGAATGCCACCTCTTGTACTAGTTCGTTAGGATGGTACAGAGACTTAGGTATAGTGAGATGGTGACCCATGGAAGGGGGAACCGAGGTGAAAAACGCCCCCGGGTCATTAAAAGAGGCAATGCAAGATTTGCGTCGTCTCTTGCGACCAGCTCTGCATTCGTTTCTGCAGCATCTAGACCGGAACTGGACAGTAACTTCGCATCTGCAGGATGACTGGGTTCTCCATCTTTTTCTAGCATGCGGTGATTCGGGCACCAGCGACTCGGAGCGGTACCCTCGATGTCCTGGGATCATCAGATGAGCGTAAATGGCGAAATTAGCGGAGATGGCGAATTTGAGAGGGCGCAGACTGACAGCACACCTACTTGGCGAAGGGAAAAAGGAAGCATGGTCCTTCCTGATATATGATATGTGACAGTGACGGGGGAGTATGATCTCAGATCGTGTATTTGAGAAACCCTTGCTCGGGCTCTTTCGCGCCTCTACTATCTAGTGCGTCGGCCACTCCCCGATGCTTGTTAACGCGTGATCTTCTCCGTCTCTATCCTGGCTCACCTTCACAAACTTGTGATCAAATTCTATTCTGACCATTCTATCCTCGGCCAAGAATCCCTGTCACGCGAAGATTGCCTAGCCGCAGGCGGATGCTGTGACTTGTATCACGCCCCGTTTGAGGCGCTCAGATAGTGAGGATGCCACAGATTGGCGCTTTGGCTGCGGTTTGGGAAGGGTTCTTGGTACGGAGGCACTGGTTGGGGGGCCCATGTGAATATCTGAGCAGGGTATAGACGTGGTTGTTATAGTCTATGAATTTATATGTCAGATCATGAATAAATGGTGCGTGCACGCCTTACAGGTGATTGAACGAACTCCACTTGCGCAGCATTAGGAAACATTAGTTGCGCGCTTGAAGTCGCATCCTGGGCATTTGTGATTGCTGAGCTGGCGTCGCTAAACAAGATCATGACGCTGATGCTCAGATTTAATAAATGCCTGCGTACTTGTATTCTTGAGCTGTGGCTTCACCTTCAGCCCGGACAGGATATACGATTTTGGTCGAAACCTCATAGGAACTTTGGATCAAGTCTTGGAGTCGGACTACATAACGCAGTCGACACAGTCGAACCCTTGGCAAGATTCAACACGTACGTTGCAGGTCCTCCTCAGTGAAAAACTTCAAGAAAGGAATCACAGCGTGAATTAAGGTCTGGTATATGTCCATCACGGGTACTGCTGACGATTCTGTTTGGAGAAACGTTTCGTAAAGGTCTAATGGGCAACGCGTCCAATACAAGATGAACAAATAGAGCAAGGAACGATGCATCTACGTACCTCAAGGAGCAAAACGATCTAATCTAACGCTTACATTACGTAGAGCGTCGGGGAGAGTGCGCTTGCTCGGAACCCAACTGGTTTTTCAGTTTAAGTTATTGGCAGTATTTACATACTCGTTGACGCGAGCCCGTTTGCAAAATCTTCGCGTTGGCGACAACGGCAGCGTGTGGACGAGAGCTAGCGCTCATGATAAAGTCGTTGGGCGCTGATGAAGCCGCAGAAAGCTGTTGGGCTATGCCAATTTGAAATATTCAAAAGCTGAGATGACCGACCTACATGTCGTTGTTATAATTATCATACGTGGTAAAGGAGTTCAAGTTGCCTATCCCCGGCCGCAACAAAGGCAAACGGACAATGTTGAAATCCAACAACTGGTGGGCCGTGGCTTAGATCTGACGCTCTACGCTAGTACTACTTAATTACCGATTAGTGCATCTAGTATGTGCTACCCTCCGCATATTCGCAAGTTTATTCCTAAACAAACCCCATTCATGTATTCTATCAATTTCTATGTTAATGTTTGCGTGCGTTGGCGTCGCGTCGTCGGCAATCACAGCCATTCCACAGTCTACATAATGAAATCAATCTTGACTCTGGCGAGACGAGGCGACAGGACCTACTGGAGGCTTGGAAGATATATCGTAAGTGACACGATCAATCCCATTCACTTCGTTCGTGATGCGGGACGATATCCAACGTAAAGCTTTGGGAGGAAACGCATACCTGAAAAATCAAGTTAGCATTGAACAGGATCAAAAAGCTCACCGATCAGCGGTCATGAAGTCTTCCGACGTCACCGCTCTCAGAGCAATTACCTGTAAAATACGTTGACGCAGCGAACAAGAGAGAATGTTGTCCTGCAAACCTGCTTATATGTGCGCTTGTCACCCATCACGCCGATAGCTTTCACAGGAAGCAAGATGGCCGTGGCCTGGCTGATTTGATTGTAGAGATTCGCCTTGTGAATCCCCTCGATATAGATACGATCCGCTTGCTGCAGGATCTTCACTTGTTCGCGTGTGACAGGACCCAAAATCCGAATAGCCAGACCGGGACCTGGGAAAGGATGACGTTGAACCAAAGGCGCTGGTATTGACAGGAGTCTTCCAAGCGCACGGACTTCATCTACATGAAACGGTCAGTGCAATAGGCAATACAGGATTCCCTTGACCAGACCTTTGAAGAGCTCGCGTAGGGGTTCGATTGACGTCCTTGAGAAGCCCACCAACATTGTGATGCGTCGTGGTGGTCGCGCTAGGGCCCTTAAAACTGATGCTCCCGATAACATCTGGATATAGGGCTCCTTGCAATAGCCATTCGATCTTCCCCTTTGCCTGCGCTCCGTTTTCTTCCTTCTCGGCAGCTTCCTCGATCTTCGCTGCTTCCGTCTCGAAAACACCCCATAATCTTGCGTTTCTGTTCCGGATTCTCGACATCATCAAGTCGCATCTGCTACAGTCAGGTTGACGCCCAGATCTTTATTCAACTTGTTGCGCTTCGTTGAGACAAAGCATGCCGTTGTCCACCATAATCTGACGCGCGAGTAAGAGTAAGTTATGAAAAGAACGTGGTGTGCGCCTGTCGCCGATTGCCTCGCGCATTAACTTGGCTGTGACTGTGCTGTCAACACCTCCGCTGACTACGCCGATCACGCGGCCTCTCGGACCACATATCTCACGGATGCGAACGATTTCCTGGCCAATAAATTCCTCCTGCAATGCAGTGAGCATGACAAATAAACGCAACGCAGTAATTACTTCACCATTGTCCAATTTGGTCGGCATTGGCATATATTCAGCACAGATCGACCAATGAGCTGCTTTCCTGGCGGGGAATGCGTCGAATGCCATGAAGCGACTTCGAGTTATGTGCGATGGCAGTATAAGGAAGCGGCGTTCGTCCGTCCGATGACATGGAAGTCGGGAGGCATAACGGACAGTTGATCGCCGTGTGACATCCAGACCTTATCAAAAGTCAACTTGGCTTTCGATAGACGAAACGAAGACACGCACCTGCATCTGATCGCCGAGTCCTTCAAACAGGGCGTCAACAGAGCTTACCGATTCACTAGACCTGCTGATCTGAACTTCTGCAAGTCCGTATTCGCGATGATCGCATTTTGCTACCCGTCCCTTGTGATTCCAGCAGATCTCCTGTATCTCGCGTGAGTTAGCGCCCAAGAAGATGCTCGAGAAAACTAGACCTGGAAGGCATAGCGCATGCCAAGGATAGGGACGCCCAGAGTGTAGATACCAGGGTACACGTGTGGTGCATCGTCGTCGTACGCAGAGTATGGATATCCGGAGAGGATGATCCCTAGAATTTTGCGTCAGAAACGCTGCATCACATGAGCGAACCTGTGGGCTTGAATTTGAGATCTGCCAGCTTTGACGTACAATGAATAAGCTCTGCGTATACGTTCAATTCGCGACATCTCCTTGTTATGAGGTGACTGTAATACTAGTAAGCCGACGCTAATAGTCAATACGCGAGACGATTTGAGTTAGAACGCAGATCCCGAACCTGTGAACCGAAGTAAAGAATGAGGATGGTATCGAACTGATCGTGTATTTCGGCCATGTTTTGTGATTGAGGACTCTCAAGGCAGACTTGACGGAGAGTGGCACGATCTCTGTCGAGGAAGACCGTCTTCGAGAAGCCATAGGCACCCGTGGGAAACTTCGCGTTTCTGGCAAACGCCCTGTTCTGAACTTCTGAGCTTGCGCTTTTGTACGACACCATATTGTAACGCCGCTTGATCACGCGCAAGTCCCCAACGTTGCAACTCCCATCTTACCAAGAAAATATTTATCGATGCATCACTGCAAGATATCAAGTCACGACGGAGAAGCCGCGTGTTTTTTCTCCATGCCCTTGTCATAAATATCCTGACCATCCCGTGCAAGTCGTGAACCATACATATCCCTTTATTTATGAGATGCACTACATATTTCGTGAGCCAGGAGTCTGTCATTTGACCCTAGAAGCTGATTTATCTGATGTGAACGGTACCCACTTGTCTCCCAGTTGATCAAGGAGAACAATCCAGAATTTGGTGAGCTATCATACCAACCCTGTGTTCTCGCGCTGAAGCCTTCAAATAGATAATATGTATCTCGACTTCAATGGAATCATTCACAACTGTGATTGATTATTTGAGATGCAGCGTAGACTGGCGTGTTCAACTTTCGTTTTGAGCTCGCATCCAAATGATGAAGATGCGCACTTTAGGATGTCCGAAAAGCAAATATTTATTGCAGTAGACGGCGTGGCACCCCGGGCAAAGATGAATCAGTAACGAAGTCGACGGTTTCGCGCTGCCAAGGAAGCAAAGGAAATCAGAGAGAAGGCTGAGTCGAAAGGAGAAGAACTACCAGATGAGAAGGCCTTTGATAGTAATTACATTACGCCAGGTGCGTTCTGCGTCGTTTCATATGGCATCATATCATTTATTCCGTCTTAGGCGCTCCTTTCACGGTCAGGCTATCCGCGCAGCCATGATACTTTGTCAACAAGAAGATTACCGAAGATACTAATTGGCGTGGCGTGCAAGCTGTATTATCCGGTCATGAAGCACCGGGTGAAGGTGAACACAAGATCATGGAATACATTCGACCACCGAGAGCCTGATTATAACCCGAACGTGCGGCATTGTTTGTACGGTCCTGATGCCGATCTCATCATGCTTAGCCCTCTGAGTCATGATCCACACTTCTGTCTCTTGCGAGAGCAAGTAAAGTTCGGGCCTGCCGCGAAGAGGAAGGGTAACGTCAGGTATTTCGTAGTTTTTGTGCTAGGCAGATTAACTGAACGCCGGCGCAAGTCTGGAGAACCTCGACTTCTACCTTCTACATCTCTCGCTAATGCGTGAATACTTGGACCTCGAGTTTCGTGATATAGAAGACGTTCTTGCATTTGATTAAGCCTAGAGCGAGTCATCGATGACTTCATTCTCCTGGCCGTCTTCGTCGGAAACGATTTTTCTACCTAATCTTCCAGATTTACACATCCACGAGAACGGACCGGAACGCCTGTTTGATGCGTACAAGAAAGTTTTCCCGTCGCTGGGTAAGTCCTGAACTTTCATTCTTTCGCACATTGGCTTAGCGACTGTTTCAGATAAAACGAGGGTGGGGTCATTAATACCAGCGACTGCAGGTCGTCCTGAACGAAACTACTATATGGGAGCGAGAGATCTTTGAGAAAGAATACGCGGACTCGAATTGGTTCAAGGGAAAGCGGAGCAAACGCGTCCAAGAAATGAAACTTGTGCGCAAGCGTGTCAAGCTTGGTACAGTTCTCCGCTCTTCCTGTCGACAACCAACAATTAATCCGTGTTAGTTCTTACACGCTTTCAACGAGACATTTTCGATCAAGTACAGCAGTTTGTCTTGCAAAATCGTCAGAGTACCGAACTGCAGCACTGGGTAACTTCAGTTCTTCTTCTAATACAGCGTCTCACTAGCTGGTAGAACAACATCGCCGGGAATGCAAACTTTTCAACTGTATCTTCTCAACGTCAAACATGCGACGACTCCACGTATACGGTACCCTCGCGTCCAAACTTCCCGCCTGTATGTACCATGATCTTGCACTCACGCATATTCCATTGACCTTCCGTGCAAATAGATCGTTGTCCTCCCATGGCTACCTCGCTGCGCCGGATGTCGAATTGTTGGGGCCATCAAGTAGGTCGCAACGTTTCCGTGAGTTAAAAAACATTGATCTTTATCGTTGCAGCGTCATGGGTTAGAGCTTAGGTTTGAGACCGCCCAAAGTCGAACATGATCATCCTTTGAACAGATCCACTCGTTCTGATGCGACCGACCCCATATATCCGAAGGCGATGTTATACGACGTTGTCGGCAACCACTGACAGAACTAAGCATTCAAGACTGCGAGATTGTCGAGGCTCCACTAGACTTGACGCTTGGCGATTGGGACTGGTTGACAGGTATGTCGCTTGAGGCTATATTCTACACAGCCGCGCCGAACTCGGAACAGTTTGGTCGACAGCTCATCGACAACATGAAGTAAGTCATTGATCGTCCTCCAGTATGTAAACGCACGGACTGATCTGCGTCTAGAATCGTTGATCACGTTCAAATCAGTGACGCTCTCCACAACGTCTGCAAAATGCGTGGTCATCACAACGATTTACAAACCCCGCTAATCAGCGTCGTTCAGACTTGCTTCTGGAATCACCAGTTCTAGACGCCTACTCAGGAGCATAAATTTGTATTTTATTCACGGGCTTGAAAACTGAATCGTTGCTACAGATTCAACAAACTAATGACTTGGACTTAGCGCCTCGTAGGTTCATTGTACGTCGAGATTACTTCCGTCCTGGAGAAAGAGCTTTTTCTTTCGCTCTTCTCAGATGCGAAACGCTAGTTCAGCACATACATTGACTTTGGAACGGGTTTGAACAGCGAGGTCGCGTTGGATCTAACCATTAACGTTTTTCCAGGAGACCATTTCAATACCTTCAGTTGGTGAGTCCTTTGGGCTCTTACCTCGCATGATTTTCAAGTTCCCGCAGGCTCACTTCGCATGGGGCAAATGGCTTGCGACTCAAATATTGTACTCCGGAGCAAGACTAATGGAAGCCGATTTTGGGGCTCTGACAGAGTTGGGATCCGTAGATTCTGCAGTAACGTCGCGGAAGATGCTATCCAAATGCCCCCATATTTTCGACCGCGAATGCGTCGAACGGTATCTAAACGCAGCCGGAGACATCATGGTCAGTTTTTTCCTTTTATTAGAGTATTCTTCGGTTCTAAATTTATTCTAGCCCGACGGTCTATCCCGTTCGCCACCTTGCCCTTGTCATCGACCTCGACTCAGGCTCCGGCGCCCTGAAACTTGAAGTAGACGTTCTTTCTACTCGATGAGACTACTCAATCTTGTGTGGCAGTCTTCCTCCAAAACCGAGGCGCTTGTTCTAGTCTTCACTTCCGAGATCCCTCTAGATCCTGTTACTCAACCAACTGGAGGCGAGGCGAACACAATTTCCGAGAGCTCCAGTCAGCAAACCTTACCCATTGGAAGCTGATTTCCAGCATTGGACGTATCGCTGAAGGCGCCTTAGGGCCGATCTCATCAGCGAGCGGTAGTGAAGTTCTCAATCTCTACTTTGGCTGATCCACAATGAGTTTTATCCGCCTTTATGAGTCGTTACTAATCTGCCCTAGCACAATCTAACCATACTCCAAACGCCATCTATAACAACGAGAAAAATTAAATCACCTCTTCTTAGAGCGGAGTCAGTTGGGAAGCCGATTACGCGGGCGATCCGGTAATGGATTCCATAGCGTTGCGTGAGTGGTCTGAGGTCGTTGAACTTTCGAGATCATTGCAGGATTTAGAAGCCTCAGTTAGTAAGTCCACTACCGAAGTTCCTCCCGCGTACCAGGATGACGAGATCCCGATAGTTATCACTGCTCTCCTGAGAGCAAATTCATGACCTATTTGCATCCATCGCTCAGAACTTTGAAGATCCTGCTCCGATAACTCGATTTCTCGCCGCTGATTTGGAGGACCGGGCCTATTCCATAACGATCTCAGCGCGCAAGCCAGCACCCTTCGTTCCGATTTTAAACATGCGGTAGCCTCGAGGTGCGCTCAAGAAGGTTTGTAATGATCAATCCTTTGTCGCTGAGGTCGTTTCTAACCTAACGAGCGAATGCAGGATTCGCCGAGGCTTGCGGCTGAGTACTCCACGTTTCTCGCGTGCCAACTGTCCACTACATTACTCTTATCCTGGAAGGGGTCGAGAGTCCTGATGACGTTATCTCGGATACGCAGGAGTGGTTGCAGGCACTGTCTGGCTCTGAGCCAAGCTGGATCAAGGCTCTGATTATCATTCATTCAACCGAGTCTTCACCTGCGTGAGAGTTCCGATTTCCGCTGGGCAAAACATAGTTGAGTTGACCATATTGGAACGATGCGTTGCAAAGGTGACAAAGACAGATTTGCGGGAGTCAAGTCTATCTAGCTCTGTAAGTAGAACGTTCACGACATACGTGAAGGATCCTGACTGTTTGGATAGGAACATGAGATACGTTGAGATAGAGAATGGAGGGGATGCGCACCATACATTCGTCTCTCTCCGAGGGACGAGAGCGTTTAGCTCATCGAAGATCACGCAGAGGGGATAGTACTACTCACAGAATTCTGTAAATAGCATGAAATGGACTCGTCAAAACAACTCGCTGTTGACTTGTCATTGTTACACAGAACTCTCGTCCGATCCAACCAGTCGCTCACATCTTGCAGCGCTTTACAACGCCCTTCTCTAGAAAAACCTACTGCGTACCGTTGAGCCGTACTCGGTGATAGAGATTGATTACGTCGTGAGGCCAAGCGCGTATTACATTTTCTCTGTGAAAAGTAGCTGATGTCGTGTTGCGGGCTATCCCAGACGATCTTGGACAAGGTGTTCATGGCGTGCTGGATCAGGAACGAGGGTGCCCGATCGTATTTGATGAGCTAGAAGCCGACGTACGTCCCCTCTTCCGGGTCCCATTCATTCCCTCCATGCTCATATTCTTTTTTCACAACGCGTGAGGTGCAACAATCGGGACTCTGGAGTAAGTTAGCAAGGTCATAGACTCGTATGCCCAAGTACGTCCGTTTATTTTTTTGTCCGCTTGTACACGCCCTTGAAAAAAGTTGTAGGTGCGCTTCTGTTTCGTCCTTACTTGTGCTGATCGCCTTAAGGCAGTAGAATGTATGTAACGCGCAGCATTCTATGAGATATTTTAATGTTGTTATATTTCACGTAGATCTATGACTTCACGAACTCGCAACTTACGCACCACCAAACCTATGCGTACTGTCTTCCCCGACTTTCATTAAGCAGGCCGATGGATATGCCAAGTACACCGAAAATGCGGTCTTAGTTGCAACTAACCTACGTTCTCCCGCTTCAGAGTAGTATACGTACCAGCTCCTTTCTAAAGCTAACGATGACGCATGCTACGCCAACATCCAGCGAATCCCACCCTAAGCCCACTCAGACGACCGCGGACTGCTGAGGACGAAGCCAGCAAACCTGCGGTTTCATCCCCATCCGTACCAGCGACAGCAACGATGACGCCCACACCAGACGAATGCTGGTTCTCAAACATGTCCAACCTCGTGTCTAGCCAGAAATGGTTCTTCGGCGCTATCGGCGTAGTAGTGTTCTTCTTCGGAGATGCCGGATGAGCATCGAGTGTACGGCTGCTTCTTGTCTGCTCCCGGTGACTAGACTGGATGTATATCATGTCTGTATGTTCTACATCGGTCGACTGTACTACTAACCTCATTAGCATCTTAATTCACACCCTTCTCCTCGTTGCACCCACCATCAACGCTGTCAACTTTTTCTACGCGGCCACCGCATGTGCTTCTATGACGAGGAGGGAGTGGATGTTGGCGGAGTTACTCGAGAATGGTTTCAGATCCTGGTATGCCAGATGTTTGATCTCGATTAAAGGAGATTATCTGCCTGACAGTAAGAGACCGATCAATGGGCGCCGGGACGGTACTACAGACGCAACTTGCGAGATGGTCGGAATAGGACTCTTCGAGGATGAGAAGTTGATGGCAATGAGGCCTCAAAAATTCTCCGCCGCTGAAACCTGTAAGCGGAGTTGATGGGGATAGTCCATAGCCCACATGGCGACCAAGGCCAGGATGCTGTCAGTACAATACTGCAAGAAAGGCATGACCCTAATGGTTTGATGGGAATTTTCCAGATTTAAGTCCTCATGTTCGAGAAGCTGCAACAAGGCTGCGATATATACATTGACCTGAAATTGTGGAATCAGCTTCTCAACATATTTAACAGCGTAATCTGACGCGGGAATCTTCAAGGTAATAGCCACTGGGAAGCAGATCAAGGCGGCCGGAGAAACCAAGTCAATGGGGATAGATAATTCAATTTGGTCGCCAATGAAAAATTCTGCATGCTTTGTCTCCGAGGTTTTTACTACGCCGTGTGCAAGGGAACCCCCTTGCGCCACTGCATGATCGCCGTGCCGCGTGTCAAGGGTCCTTGGTAGAATGAAAGTACCGGTGCGGTCTGATTGACATGTTCCAATAGCTTTAATTGTATAGTGCGTACTATCCTTCGAACGGTGACTGAATGTGTTTGACAGATCTCCTTTTGTTATTATTTAATCGACTTAATCCATCTTTACATGAAGCTTTGGCTCTAATCTTTTTAGCTTGCGAACCACCCCTATAGGCATCATCATACTACTATGAACCCGTTATCTGATGCTCATTAGACATGTGCTAACCTTTAACCACTTGGTGATAAGCAGAAGGGGACTGCACCACTGAGCACATTTATAAGGCAGAGTATCTTGAGCTGAAAGAACAGTTGTTGTAGAACTGTGGTGAGCGTCAGTGGAGGAATAATTAGTGACATCACACCACGTACATGAGCAATCAGGCCTGGCTACTTCCCATGTTCAACAATAGGAGGAAGAAGCAAAAGGGTCTTCTGCAGAAGAAGAGCTGCCAGAAGGGTTTTGATATATCCAGAGGGCCAGCTAGCCGCTCCATGCAGTGACATCTCCATTTGAACAAGTGGATGATGGATCCTATCGCTGGACAGTCGTATTTTGAGCCAGAACTGTCCTCTGTATAAAAACTACTGTAAATAATCTATTCAGTTTGACTAGAAATTTAATTAATCTTTGTCTATCTGAAAGTTTCATCCTAGTGCTCAGTTAATTGGTTCAGGGGAGGATATCAGGCGACTGAGCACCCACGCAGATAATCATCTAGGTCCCACTTACAAATCCCTGACAATTGCGCATGCTGAATCCCTCACCTTCTCTGATCATCACCACAAAAAAGCCCTGAGTACTCCACACCAGTTGGGGATATCATGGTGCTCCCAGTTTGAAGCTATGAAATCCAAAAGTGTGAGATTCAACGTTCAATGAACCAATATCTTGCATATTGATAATTTAATATAAATATTCACGTACCAATATAGCAGGAGCCTAATGCTATGATGTTGACTTATATAAGTCCTGTCATCATCTTGGTTGCGCAACCATAATTACTGGGTGCAGTAAGTTACGCCTTTGAAACTCTCCTACTTCTCCCCAAGCTTTGCACGCTTAACGCAAGTTTATTCTACATGAACACCGTGATTTCCATCAATTCAGGCTAGTGTTCATGTTCATTTTCCTCTAACTACTTTTTATCCTGATGCAACTTGTAATAGCCTCAGATTCTGGTTACCGTGACTCCTTTGAATCCACAGGGAGCACTGGTACATTTGGTCCGCCCCCAAGTCAACCCAGAATTGTGATATCACCTTCGCAGTTGGAGTGGGGTGGCGCTATGCAGATGATTACAAGTGAGTTCTTTCACTATTTGTTGTCAAAGTCATTTGTTGACGTGTTGGCAAAGGTTCTCAGATCATGGAAGTCCTTCACCGTTTGGATGCCAAGGTTGACCGTTTGGAATCCAAGATTAACCAATTGGATGCCAAGGTTGACCGTAAACAAGACGAACTAGATGAAAAACTGACTACCCATGGAACCAAGTTGTTGAAGTTGAGGAATGCCGCTGAGGACCACAATAAGATAATCTCCTCAGAAATCAAGACGTTGCAGCAAGAAATGCAGGGGATGGAGAAGCGTCTGATAGATAGGATTGACGAATCGACCACATCCCAGAAGACTGGGCTTGATGAATTGGTTGAGTCGCAGAAGACCAACTTCGATAGACTCTTTGCTTTTCAAACAATAACTCACGTTTGCTATAGTCATGGTCTTCATTCAAAGCTGTTGTACTAGTACTAGGATGCTGCGCATTCATACATGTAACAAAGGTTTTCGTCCACAGACTTAGAGGTACCCTCACCTATATGTTATATCTACGTTCCAGCAGCTTTGTAGTACCTCAATCATATTCACTGTCACGGTGGAAGCCAATCCCAAGTGGGCATACCTCAGGCTGCACTTGTCCATCGTCGCTGTACTGGTGGACCTTTGCCGTTGTCACAGATCTTGAAACTTCGTTTCCCTGGTCACTGGGGGTGTGACACCTAGATGATAATTCTTGTTCGTGGGCCCAGCCTGGACCTGAACACAGGTCGCCAAGTGGGCATACCTCAGGCTGCACTTGTCCATTGTCGCTGTACTAGTGGACCCTTTGCCGTTGTCACAGATCTTGAAACTTCTTTTCCCTGGTCACTGGGGGTGTGACACCTAGATGATGCTAGCGCAGCTACAGTGGGTGGTGGATATTCCTACTGACGCCAGTCTCCCCGTGAATATTCCTCCTCATCCGTTTGTGACTATGTATCCAACCCCTCAAACTGCAGCCCCCCTGAGGTGCACCCTGTGCCACCACCCCATCCATACTCACTAATTGCTCTCTACACTTGATGATGAAGGAGATCCTTGAAAGCACTCTCTTGGATGCGCTCTCCTGAAAAAGCAAAGCAAAGCTATGCAACCTGGGGATCCCATAACTCATTCACGTTCCTTGTTCGGTCATGGGCCACTGCCAGCTGTCATCTGCATGCTGTGGCTTCGAGGAGATCGCACTCAGATTTAGAATCTTGGCTGGGGACCGTGGACGGGTGTGCTTGGCTGCAGATAAGTCTGGCGGGCAGGACAGGACTGTCTGCAGACCCATGTAGGACAAGACTAGCTGCAAACCCAGGAAGGACGGGACTGGCTGCAGACGTCATATGGCCAAGTGTAGCAATCCGCTCCCAGGGCACCCTTCTGGTGACTATGGCAGAATTCTTGAGTACGTTGGTCCCGTGTGCTCCAAATCTATGGGATGACATGCTTGACCGTAAAATCCATTCTTTTGGAATTGTCATGTCCTTTCCTGGCTCGATGGCTGTGGTATTTGAAGGGTCTGCGTTCATGTCTTGATATCTTATCTGAAGAACAGAAACTTATTCCAGGTTCGGTTGTTCTTTCCATTTCATGAAACCCCTTATAATTCCCTCTCATCCTCAGTTTTAACCTGCCAATGTACAACCCAGTGAAGGATGGTAAAAGGAAGCCTAGGCGGCACCGTATCCATCTATCAAGAATTCTCTCCGATTTCTTGAGTAGTGACGCATTCTAAATGCCTATTCACTGGTTCCACAATTGCGTGCCTATGCTTAGTTGATGACTCGGACTGCATAGAGAAGATCTTCGCATTTGCTTTTGTTACGTTCTGTATCATCTACAGCGCTGTTACAATGTTACACCAATGGAACACCCCTCATATATTCTGGGCTCTCCTTTATACGCGGTACCACCAGTACTTACGACTTGCCTATCTTATAATGGAGACTACTACATTGTTAGTGTATATATACTATCAAATTGAATGAAATGTGGTACAGTTATCATCTTCCGATCGAGTTGCTGCTGACTAGGACTTTTCATTGGCGTCTTTTCGGGTATGAGGGACACCGCTGGACAAAATTAAACAATAGTTGCACAGTGAATTCAAAATTTTTGACGGAAAAGCAATGGTCGAATCAGAAAAGGATTTTAATTCCCTCAAGATTGTATCTTCCTGTTGCAATCTTTGTTGCTGCTGTCCCATTCGTGGATCCGATCACAACTTGCACACCATCTGGACTCCAACATATCGAGTTGACGTCTTCGCTGGGCTCTTTCCACCTCACTGTCCCATCAAGATAGCGGCTGGCCAGTGGCAACAGCTCTGCCGCTTGGAGACAATGTCATGTTCCATACTGCTATTACATCCCCTCATTTCACCAATCTTTGCGTACATGTGTACATCTCCCTAGGTCTCACAGTCGAAGTGAGCTGTCTCTCGAACATGTGATGATGCGCTGCCCACCGGGCAGGTGCGCAACGCCTCGGACTAGCTTAGTATGGCCTCACATCATCTTTATTGTTGACGCCTTTTGATCTTAGCAGCCGTGGAAGACATGGCCGGCGCTCAGGGGTTCTCAACTAAGGATAATATGAACTATACGTGCCAGAGCAGCTCGTTGGAGCCTAACACCAAGATCGTCGGTGAGTCAACAAGCCTATGTGATTTCTCCTGAACGACTGTCAATCGACGTACATGAGGCGTTCCACACGAGAGAGTTGGAAACTTCGTGATGTTGTATGCAGCAGGTTTTCGATGCTGGTTAAGTACAGACATCCGCCCAGGCCCTAAAGCAGGCGCAAGTACTAGCTACTAGACCAGCACCGCCTCCGGCCGAGACAGAAGTGGCGGTCGGCACTGGGTAGAGTTTCCAGCTTCGTCTGACTCAAGAGTCGCTGACACGATCTATTAGGTTGGGCTGGGCCGAGTGTTAGCTCGGGTGGGGCACGAGCAGGTGGTATGACTCTTCGAGTAGCTTTGAAATCGTAAAATATAAATTGATGCGATAAACTATAAGACACTTGATTAGTGGAGTGCTGATGCAGTGCAATGAATGACGAACTCGACGTCGTGGCGGAGAGAAAAACGAATGAAGGAAGCGCATCTGCTCAACTGGACGCATGGTACCGGGATATTCCGGCAGGCTACACGCAGCACCTGGACATTGTAATTGGAAGTGAGCTAGAAACGATTGGTTTTCAGTCGAAAATTTTGAATTTCACCGTGCAACTATTTGTTTAATTTTGTCCAGCGATGCCCCTCATATTCGGGCCCCAATGCACATACATGCTTCTTTTCATTTTCATTTTGATTGTCGTTTGACGTCCTTCTGAATTCTCCGTCCATTCTTTTTTCGGAGTTCCGTCACATCACATAAACACAAGATTATCTCTTTCATGAGCCTTTCCTCACATACTACTTATCTTCCAGAACTCGTAGAGCACTGCATCTCAACAGTTCCCATTGTTGTTGAAGTATATACAAATTCTCCCCCTTACATGAGCCTGAGAACCCCTGAAAAATTCAGCCTCCCGGGCCAGTGCCGGCATGTCACGACGAGCTTTCATTGAAAGTGGGATCAAAATTGCCAAAAGGATCCACAAGGGTTTACTGATTATGATGCAGAATCAAATTGAAATTTCCACCCTATGAAGTTCTGTGCAAGTCGCCGTGCCGAGGACAGTCACAAATAGGTACTTCGGTAGTTCTTCTGGTGAAGAGTCTCAAAAAATACATATCTAGTATGCGCATGCGTTGGCCATGACAGTTAGTTTCTGAGTAGCTCCTACTTTTTGTGAACTTTCTTACCTTTGCTGGCCTACTAGATGTCTGGGAAAGTATGTTATACCGTATCTGATGCCAGATATATCTATTGACTCAACCTCCCCAGGCAGAACTGACCATAAAATTTCTCATCGTTGGTGGCGGAATTGCAGGCCTGGCGTGCGCGATAGCACTTAGGCGAGTCGGCCATCATGTAGTTGTTCTCGAACAATACTCTGATATAGACATTTTGGAGGTCAGTATCCCACAATTATCTACATCATTGCATTCTCAATGCGTCACTGGACAGATGTTGCACGGGGGCATTCGATTGCCTCCAAATGCCTCGAAAGTTCTCTTTCATTGGGGCCTTGAGCGTGCTCTTCGGCAGGTATCCATGACGTCTAGCGCTATAGAGGTTGAGATTTGTTCGTGCCCATCGGCACCTCACCTCCACTCTATAACTGACTACTACATCTACAGACGAAACCGGCGGGTTTATTGGTATGCATCTTTGGGAAGAAGAGGTTCTGCGAGAGACTAGAGGAGACTTCCTCTTCCTACATGTATGTAATCTTCTGTCCTCGCATCACATTAATTTCATCTGTTCATACAGCGCGCCAGTCTCCGGAAAGTTTTGTACGATACGGCGATAGCAGCAGGCGCTGAAGTGCGAGCAGGCACAACCGTTGTCTCTGTAAGTGGTGATGGCCCTCGTGTGAAGTTGACCACGGGGGAAACGCTGCTGGCCGATGTGATTGTTGGTGCCGATGGCCATTCGAGTGTGGTGCAACAAGCAATTGTCGGTAAGGATGTTCTTGACGCAGCGCCATATCAATCATTATTCTACGAGTAAGCATTGCTCCGGACTTCGCTAGTATGACTCGTTGCCTAACTGCCTTAGTACTACTATCCCGAGCACTTATGAGAGCCGATCCTCAATTGGAACCCTTCTTTAAACAACCCGTTGTAAGTTGCACACGCGTGCGATTATGATTGGGTTCAATGTGACGTTCAGGAGACTATGTTTATTTGGTTGGGCAATAATCGCTCGCTGTGGCGTTCCGTATGGTACGCTAACATTCGTGAAGTGCCGCGCTTAATCTAACAGCTACGGAGTAGGGCGCTAAGGATGAGTTTGCGCTACACATGTGGGTGCGTCCCATGAAAAGGGGCTATCCGATGATGATGGCTGGGAAGGAGGCCTTGATTTAAAGGAGATGCGCAGCAGCTTGGAGAATGCGAACCGAGGTATGATCTATCTCGTGAAGTTTGTTTATTCTGGCTGATTGAAAATCTCAGACTCTTAAAGACCAAATTGGCGGCCACACCTGCCTGCGTACAGGTCAAGATGGTTCCACCAATAGAGGATTGGGTTGATGACCATGGTCGTATGGTAATTATAGGCGAGGCTGCACATCCACTTCCAGCATGTTCACTCTGACCGTGGGATGACACATTGCGCTGACGCTTCCTTCAGGCAGGATCCTTGCAGGGCGGCGCAATGGCTGTAGAAGACGCCGCTGTGCTTGCAAAGCTTTTCTCCCATCTGCGAAATCAGGACCAAATATTGACATTTTTACATGCTTTTCAAGATCTTCGGGAAGATCGCTGCGCCAGCGTCATGCATACTGAACAATGCAATCTCTATTTCCAAATGATGCCGGCTGGTCCTCAGCAGGAGCAATACAATCAGGAGATGCGCGCCAGGACTGCTCAAGGGGAAAGCGTTTTTGGCATCAGCGAAGCTTCTGAACAATGGGAGCAGCTCAAAGAACTTTGGGAATATGCTGAGGATGAAGCCGACGACTGGTGGGTCAAGTGGGGCCTTCTCCGTGAGCGAGCGAAGCAGCGATTGTTAGACATGGAAGCAGAAATAAACACCGCGCGGCTGCGTAGTCTCCGTATGCGAGCATGATGAGTGCTCTCCCCCTCTCTTTATTATATCATGTATTCACATATATGCTCATTCCTTTGGTAATTGCTCTCTGGACAACGCAGTCATTCCATCATCGTTTCTTTCCGTAATCTCGTTACGTCGCTGTTCTCTCTTTATTATATTACGTTTAGTGTATTCACATTTATTGCTCATTCCTTTGGTAATTGCTCTCTGACAACACGGTCATTCCATCACCATTTCTTCACGTAATCGCATTACATCGCTGTTCTCAAGACATCTATATGTCATCACACTTTTAATATTAACGCGGCGTCTAAGCTTCTCAGAGTCATTGAACAGAGATTAACAAATATCTAGGTTCGAGCTGCCTGAGGTGCCCCAGTGACCTCTTGTGTTCAAGTTGTTTGCTTTCCTCGACTATAATGGCCTCTATCAGACTCAAATCAAAGACCTTAGCATCAAGTCATCCTTCAACATTTTGCTCTTCGGCGTCGCATTATTGACTCCCAGTACAGGAGGCAGGCCTTGTTCACAAACGGCTGCGTCTCAGAAGATACAGAGTGAGTCATAACACGAGCTTTGATGAAGTAGATTCGCGACATTACTGCAGAGTCTACGGATCCCAACTCTGTCAGAGCCCCAAAATCGGCTTCCATTAGTCTTGCTCCGGAGTACAATATTTGAGTCGCAAGCCATTTGCCCCATGCGAAGTGAGCCTGCGGGAACTTGAAAATCATGCGAGGTAAGAGCCCAAAGGACTCACCAACTGAAGGTATTGAAATGGTCTCCTGGAAAAAACGTTAATGGTTAGATCCAACGCGACCTCGCTGTTCAAACCCGTTCCAAAGTCAATGTATGTGCTGAACTAGCGTTTCGCATCTGAGAAGAGCGAAAGAAAAAGCTCTTTCTCCAGGACGGAAGTATCTCGACGTACAATGAACCTACGAGGCGCTAAGTCCAAGGTCATTAGTTTGTTGAATCTGTAGCAACGATTCAGTTTCAAGCCCGTGAATAAAATACAAATTTATGCTCCTGAGTAGGGCGTCTAGAACTGGTGATTCCAGAAGCAAGTCTGAACGACGCTGATTAGCGGGGGTTTGTAAATCGTTGTGATGACCACGCATTTTGCAGACGTTGTGGAGAGCGTCACTGATTTGAACGTGATCAACGATTCTAGACGCAGATCAGTCCGTGCGTTTACATACTGGAGGACGATCAATGACTTACTTCATGTTGTCGATGAGCTGTCGACCAAACTGTTTCCGAGTTCGGCGCGGCTGTGTAGAATATAGCCTCAAGCGACATACCTGTCAACCAGTCCCAATCGCCAAGCGTCAAGTCTAGTGGAGCCTCGACAATCTCGCAGTCTGAATGCTTAGTTCTGTCAGTGGTTGCCGACAACGTCGTATAACATCGCCTTTCGGATATATGGGGTCGGTCGCATCAGAACGAGTGGATCTGTTCAAAGGATGATCATGTCGACTTTGGGCGGTCTCAACCTAAGCTCTAACCCATGACGCTGCAACGATAAAGATCAATGTTTTTAACTCACGGAAACGTTGCGACCTACTTGATGGCCCCAACAATTCGACATCCGGCGCAGCGAGGTAGCCATGGGAGGACAACGATCTATTTGCACGGAAGGTCAATGGAATTATGCGTGAGTGCAAGATCATGGTACATACAGGCGGGAAGTTTGGACGCGAGGGTACCGTATACGTGGAGTCGTCGCATGTTTGACGTTGAGAAGATACAGTTGAAAAGTTTGCATTCCCGGCGATGTTGTTCTACCACTAGTGAGACGCTGTATTAGAAGAAGAACTGAAGTTACCCAGTGCTGCAGTTCGGTACTCTGACGATTTTTGCAAGACAAACTGCTGTACTTGATCGAAATGTCTCGTTGAAAGCGTGTAAGAACTAACACGGATTAATTGTTGGTTGTCGACAGGAAGAGCGGAGAACTGTACCAAGCTTGACACGCTTGCGCACAAGTTTCATTTCTTGGACGCGTTTTGCTCCGCTTTCCCTTGAACCAATTCGAGTCCGCGGTATTCTTTCTCAAAGATCTCTCGCTCCCATATAGTAGTTTCGTTCAGGACGACCTGCAGTCGCTTGGTATTAATGACCCCACCCTCGTTTTATCTGAAACAGTCGCTAAGCCAATGTGCGAAAAGAATGAAAGTTCAGGACTTACCCAGCGACGGGAAAACTTTCTTGTACGCATCAAACAGGCGTTCCGGTCCGTTCTCGTGGATGTGTAAATCTGGAAGATTAGGTAGAAAATCGTTTCCGACGAAGACGGCCAGGAGAATGAAGTCATCGATGACTCGCTCTAGGCTTTAATCAAATGCAAGAACGTCTTCTATATCACGAAACTCGAGGGTCCAAGTATTCACGCATTAGCGAGAGATGTAGAAGGTAGAAGTCGAGGTTCTCCAGACTTGCGCCGGCGTTCAGTTAATCTGCCTAGCACAAAAACTACGAAATACCTGACGTTACCCTTCCTCTTCGCGGCAGGCCCGAACTTTACTTGCTCTCGCAAGAGACAGAAGTGTGGATCATGACTCAGAGGGCTAAGCATGATGAGATCGGCATCAGGACCGTACAAACAATGCCGCACGTTCGGGTTATAATCAGGCTCTCGGTGGTCGAATGTATTCCATGATCTTGTGTTCACCTTCACCCGGTGCTTCATGACCGGATAATACAGCTTGCACGCCACGCCAATTAGTATCTTCGGTAATCTTCTTGTTGACAAAAGTATCATGGCTGCGCGGGATAGCCTGACCGTGAAAGGAGCGCCTAAGACGGAATAAATGATATGATGCCATATGAAACGACGCAGAACGCACCTGGCGTAATGTAATTACTATCAAAGGCCTTCTCATCTGGTAGTTCTTCTCCTTTCGACTCAGCCTTCTCTCTGATTTCCTTTGCTTCCTTGGCAGCGCGAAACCGTCGACTTCGTTACTGATTCATCTTTGCCCGGGGTGCCACGCCGTCTACTGCAATAAATTATTTGCTTTTCGGACATCCTAAAGTGCGCATCTTCATCATTTGGATGCGAGCTCAAAACGAAAGTTGAACACGCCAGTCTACGCTGCATCTCAAATAATCAATCACAGTTGTGAATGATTCCATTGAAGTCGAGATACATATTATCTATTTGAAGGCTTCAGCGCGAGAACACAGGGTTGGTATGATAGCTCACCAAATTCTGGATTGTTCTCCTTGATCAACTGGGAGACAAGTGGGGTACCGTTCACATCAGATAAATCAGCTTCTAGGGTCAAATGACAGACTCCTGGCTCACGAAATATGTAGTGCATCTCATAAATAAAGGGATATGTATGGTTCACGACTTGCACGGGATGGTCAGGATATTTATGACAAGGGCATGGAGAAAAAACACGCGGCTTCTCCGTCGTGACTTGATATCTTGCAGTGATGCATCGATAAATATTTCTTGGTAAGATGGGAGTTGCAACGTTGGGGACTTGCCGCGTGATCAAGCGGCGTTACAATATGGTGTCGTACAAAAGCGCAAGCTCAGAAGTTCAGAACAGGGCGTTTGCCAGAAACGCGAAGTTTCCCACGGGTGCCTTATGGCTTCTTGAAGACGGTCTTCCTCGACAGAGATCGTGCCACTCTCCGTCAAGTCTGCCTTGAGAGTCCTCAATCACAAAACATGGCCGAAATACACGATCAGTTCGATACCATCCTCATTCTTTACTTCGGTTCACAGGTTCGGGATCTGCGTTCTAACTCAAATCGTCTCGCGTATTGACTATTAGCGTCGGCTTACTAGTATTACAGTCACCTCATAACAAGGAGATGTCGCGAATTGAACGTATACGCAGAGCTTATTCATTGTACGTCAAAGCTGGCAGATCTCAAATTCAAGCCCACAGGTTCGCTCATGTGATGCAGCGTTTCTGACGCAAAATTCTAGGGATCATCCTCTCCGGATATCCATACTCTTGCGTACGACGACGATGCACCACACGTGTACCCTGGTATCTCCGACCCTACCCTGATTTCGAAGTATGAAGATACCGGCCCGACATGAATTGTACAGCATGAAACAAACTCAGCAAGTATATTTACTCGAGCGGCTATGCGCCTGCATCATAGACTATCCTGCGCGAAGGCGATGCCGTCTTGTTTTGACTCGGTGGGTTTTGCACGCACGCACTTCATTCGCTGACGATGACTCCAGTGCATACGCATATAGCGAGACGAGTCAGTGACTGAAGGGTCGTTATATCGAAGTTTCATTTTTGAGATCCACCTTCTGTCGTCCAACGACGAGGAGAGCGAGAGTGGCTTGACTTGCACGTCGCGATGCCTACTGACTTGGACTTGTAATGCATGAAGAGACCGGAGTGTTAATCAGCCCCAGTAGGGTCTGATGAGTATCATATGAGCAGCTCTAATGAAGGTGACAATAGATTTGTACCTTACTCCGACATAGTTTTGCGGGATCCGATCTTTACTATAACGTCAGTCGAATGGTAACGTGGTTTCTGAAACATACTAGATGTCTACCAAGTAGAAAGCCGATCTATTTCGGCATACAAACGGGTCACCCATCACTCGACGGCGGACAGAAGGCAGAAGGGGGTTCGGGTCGCCCGTCATCCCAATACAACCAGCGTTCGCGATGTCGAGATCTTTTGCTGATCTAAGCTTGATGGGCATTGTTTTCAGTGGTATCTAGTCCCGCTCCCGTTGCATAAGCCATACCACAGAGATCTAGTGTTTCACCTGAAGGAGTGTGAGTACATGTAAAGTCAGAAGCACGTTTGGACTCCGAATCCTTACTTGTACGCTGAACGAGATCGGCTACTTCCCGAATTGCTTGGTCCCAAAAAAATTACATAAGCCTAATCCAAGGCGTCATTGTGGGCAGATGCATTCGTCGTTGAGTCCGTTGGCTGAGTAGACGTGGGCAATCTGCCTCGAATGTTGATGTCTACAAATCATCCATGGATATGAGGTGCGAGAAGAGACAAAAACGAACCTGCTCATTATATTGTCTTTGTAAATCTCGTTTCTCCCGCACAAGCTCCCTGACTTGCGCCCGCAACTTTTCAGAAACTTAGATACGAACTGCCATCTCAGCCTCTTCCATCCGCGCCTGATCACCGTACAGATCATTCAAGTGAGATTCTGCCGCATTCAGGGCAGACATGACATGGTCATTCTCAGGTGTCAGACCGGCAATTGTTTGCTGCTTATTTTGGACTTGGACGAGCAACTGATGTGGCGGTCAGTGAAGCACACGCTCTCTCGGGATTAAGAGCGCACCTGTTCCTTCTTTTAGATCCCGTGCTTCAGGACAACATTCAGCGACTCACGAGACTCTGGACCCATTGCTAGTGCTGCTTTCACAGAAGAGCGGCGTGATACCGTTGGGCCCTGTGAATTTGGGGCGCGGACAGAAACCAGAGCTGGACAGGGTGTAGAAAGGCTCTTCGCGGGGGGAGGCGACATGGAAGAAACGAGAACGGACTTCCTCGGGGCAGAAGTCTGCATGGTAAGTACTAGACGGTGAGTAGGCGCTTCTTGCCGGAGCGACGTGAAAAATTTGCAGAAAAGAAAAGACCGGGTTAAGGGCAATATCATCCAAGGGAAGTTCAATAGTTGGACGAAAGATGCTAAAGCCCGTAGCGCAGCCACCGCTGGCGCCTTCACCGTAGCTCATAGGGTTTGGAGTTTGTAAGGGTGGGTGTCAAATAGAGGAGGGAGGCAGGGCTGAAGATGGGTTGAAGAGAAGTCGGAGGCAGATGCAGCGTCGTTGTTAGTAGCAGAGGCTGGGTCAGCTCTCCGGCACCAGCGACCCTCTCTGAATTCGGCGCTAGGACAGAGGTCTGGTTTTGTTGGGGTAGAGCATTCAGGTTCAAGTGATAAGAAAGAGAAAAGAAAAAGTCCAGGAAGTTTAATATCCAACCGGAGTTCGGGGCCATCATGTGCAGGCGAGAGCCTCCGCGAGACAAGGTGCATGACTCCAAAGGAGGTCAGGGAATGGAGGCAAGACGTGCGCGGCATTGAATTTCACTTGAAGTCTTTTTTTTCACGGTTCGCGCAGTCCAGTTACTGAGGGAACATGGGCTCATCCAAAGGACCCACCGGACTACGCAAGACCACGCCGTTTCGAGTGCGCTCAGCACGATGATGGATCGTACGAGATTAGAGATGTTGTGCTTGCTTACAGGGTCGAGGTACCTGCCTCGTTGATGGAGAACCCTAAATTCGAGTTAGCTCAATGATACGAAAAGAAGCTGGCGTTGACTCACGAGTCGCTATGCGATGAGCTGGCTGAACGCGCAGTAGAGGTTGACGTTCTTCGGCTCCTTGATCATGGAGAACTGACGCCAGAAGAACCCCAGCTTGAGGAAACAGCGATAAACATATACGCGCCTGCGCCGGATGCCAGGTTCCCGTACAATGAATCTCACCTGTTGATAGTTGAGCTTAACAGTCAGCAGATCCCAGCTGGCGCTTACCCTGCCATACAAGTTACAATGAAGCGCCGCAGTCGCCAAGGACTTCAAACAGCAGATACCCAAACCCGTAGTGGTGGTAGTCCACATCAATGGTAAACCGGTCAGGGCATTACTGGACTTCGGTTCCCTGTCAGATTTTATGTCAGTAGCGCTGGCCGAACAACTTAAGTTACCTTTATTTGAGCCTCTAGCCAAATCATCCAACTGGTCGTCCAAGGCTCTTGCTCAAAGGTAAATCATGGCATAAGGGCGCGATTGGAGTATTAATCCATCAAGGCAGAGAGATACTTTAACATGAACAATCTGCAGAATTACGATTTAGTATCGGGGACGCCATTCATGTTCCAACATAAAATATTGATGGGACTCAACCCACCTTGTGTTGTGGTAGGAAGTGCCGAGCCTTGGCCAATGAAGGGCGACGAAGTCACCACACTAGAATCCAGAGCGTCGGAAGTTTACCATGAGAATCTGGATAAGGCGTAGAATAAGACGCAGCTACAACCTCTATCAGAAGCAACTCCATCACGGCGTGCTATGAGATGCTGGTGATATACATTTGCGCCAGTGACTCGGGCGGCCATGGTCCATTGTGGGTAGAGAATATCAGAGGCGCTCCGGTAGGGCACCAAAAATCCCAGACACAGCCAATACTTACTAGGAACCACGGGAACTTGCAGAAGAAGTTGTAGCTTTCTGGGCAGGCACTGAGCATTATCTCATCGTGGTTGTGACAGGTCAGTCATGACTCACGTGACCGTGACGGACTTCACTGGCTCTCAAGCGTTCATAACTTCATCGTCGCGACGACGCGAATGCACTCGTTCGCTGGGCTACTAGTATTGCTCTCTGAACCCGTTTGTTGAGACACCTCGATGGTCATCTGGGCTCGCTTCATCAACGCTTCAGACAATTTAACAATGCAGTGAAAACAACCCCGACGTCATCTCATTTAAATTCTCCCCTGCAGATCAACTTAGTACGGTTCTACGCCGCAAGCGAGCTACAGCTTACTTCTCATTAAACCGTCACACGAGCGTACTTAGTGACTTCACCAAAGTCCTGGAATTGACTGGTGGAGAATTCGACTGTGCCGTTATGATGATGGCGAAGATCTATACCAAGGAAGGAGACTGGGCTCGTGCCAAGAAGTTACTTACAACATGATACAATAGGTAAGTTGCCGCCAATCAAGCTGCAAACGACATACAACGTATACGTTCAATTCGCGACATCTCCTTGTTATGAGGTGACTGTAATACTAGTAAGCCGACGCTAATAGTCAATACGCGAGACGATTTGAGTTAGAACGCAGATCCCGAACCTGTGAACCGAAGTAAAGAATGAGGATGGTATCGAACTGATCGTGTATTTCGGCCATGTTTTGTGATTGAGGACTCTCAAGGCAGACTTGACGGAGAGTGGCACGATCTCTGTCGAGGAAGACCGTCTTCAAGAAGCCATAGGCACCCGTGGGAAACTTCGCGTTTCTGGCAAACGCCCTGTTCTGAACTTCTGAGCTTGCGCTTTTGTACGACACCATATTGTAACGCCGCTTGATCACGCGGCAAGTCCCCAACGTTGCAACTCCCATCTTACCAAGAAAATATTTATCGATGCATCACTGCAAGATATCAAGTCACGACGGAGAAGCCGCGTGTTTTTCTCCATGCCCTTGTCATAAATATCCTGACCATCCCGTGCAAGTCGTGAACCATACATATCCCTTTATTTATGAGATGCACTACATATTTCGTGAGCCAGGAGTCTGTCATTTGACCCTAGAAGCTGATTTATCTGATGTGAACGGTACCCACTTGTCTCCCAGTTGATCAAGGAGAACAATCCAGAATTTGGTGAGCTATCATACCAACCCTGTGTTCTCGCGCTGAAGCCTTCAAATAGATAATATGTATCTCGACTTCAATGGAATCATTCACAACTGTGATTGATTATTTGAGATGCAGCGTAGACTGGCGTGTTCAACTTTCGTTTTGAGCTCGCATCCAAATGATGAAGATGCGCACTTTAGGATGTCCGAAAAGCAAATATTTATTGCAGTAGACGGCGTGGCACCCCGGGCAAAGATGAATCAGTAACGAAGTCGACGGTTTCGCGCTGCCAAGGAAGCAAAGGAAATCAGAGAGAAGGCTGAGTCGAAAGGAGAAGAACTACCAGATGAGAAGGCCTTTGATAGTAATTACATTACGCCAGGTGCGTTCTGCGTCGTTTCATATGGCATCATATCATTTATTCCGTCTTAGGCGCTCCTTTCACGGTCAGGCTATCCGCGCAGCCATGATACTTTGTCAACAAGAAGATTACCGAAGATACTAATTGGCGTGGCGTGCAAGCTGTATTATCCGGTCATGAAGCACCGGGTGAAGGTGAACACAAGATCATGGAATACATTCGACCACCGAGAGCCTGATTATAACCCGAACGTGCGGCATTGTTTGTACGGTCCTGATGCCGATCTCATCATGCTTAGCCCTCTGAGTCATGATCCACACTTCTGTCTCTTGCGAGAGCAAGTAAAGTTCGGGCCTGCCGCGAAGAGGAAGGGTAACGTCAGGTATTTCGTAGTTTTTGTGCTAGGCAGATTAACTGAACGCCGGCGCAAGTCTGGAGAACCTCGACTTCTACCTTCTACATCTCTCGCTAATGCGTGAATACTTGGACCTCGAGTTTCGTGATATAGAAGACGTTCTTGCATTTGATTAAAGCCTAGAGCGAGTCATCGATGACTTCATTCTCCTGGCCGTCTTCGTCGGAAACGATTTTCTACCTAATCTTCCAGATTTACACATCCACGAGAACGGACCGGAACGCCTGTTTGATGCGTACAAGAAAGTTTTCCCGTCGCTGGGTAAGTCCTGAACTTTCATTCTTTCGCACATTGGCTTAGCGACTGTTTCAGATAAAACGAGGGTGGGGTCATTAATACCAAGCGACTGCAGGTCGTCCTGAACGAAACTACTATATGGGAGCGAGAGATCTTTGAGAAAGAATACGCGGACTCGAATTGGTTCAAGGGAAAGCGGAGCAAACGCGTCCAAGAAATGAAACTTGTGCGCAAGCGTGTCAAGCTTGGTACAGTTCTCCGCTCTTCCTGTCGACAACCAACAATTAATCCGTGTTAGTTCTTACACGCTTTCAACGAGACATTTTCGATCAAGTACAGCAGTTTGTCTTGCAAAATCGTCAGAGTACCGAACTGCAGCACTGGGTAACTTCAGTTCTTCTTCTAATACAGCGTCTCACTAGCTGGTAGAACAACATCGCCGGGAATGCAAACTTTTCAACTGTATCTTCTCAACGTCAAACATGCGACGACTCCACGTATACGGTACCCTCGCGTCCAAACTTCCCGCCTGTATGTACCATGATCTTGCACTCACGCATAATTCCATTGACCTTCCGTGCAAATAGATCGTTGTCCTCCCATGGCTACCCTCGCTGCGCCGGATGTCGAATTGTTGGGGCCATCAAGTAGGTCGCAACGTTTCCGTGAGTTAAAAACATTGATCTTTATCGTTGCAGCGTCATGGGTTAGAGCTTAGGTTTGAGACCGCCCAAAGTCGACATGATCATCCTTTGAACAGATCCACTCGTTCTGATGCGACCGACCCCATATATCCGAAGGCGATGTTATACGACGTTGTCGGCAACCACTGACAGAACTAAGCATTCAAGACTGCGAGATTGTCGAGGCTCCACTAGACTTGACGCTTGGCGATTGGGACTGGTTGACAGGTATGTCGCTTGAGGCTATATTCTACACAGCCGCGCCGAACTCGGAACAGTTTGGTCGACAGCTCATCGACAACATGAAGTAAGTCATTGATCGTCCTCCAGTATGTAAACGCACGGACTGATCTGCGTCTAGAATCGTTGATCACGTTCAAATCAGTGACGCTCTCCACAACGTCTGCAAAATGCGTGGTCATCACAACGATTTACAAACCCCGCTAATCAGCGTCGTTCAGACTTGCTTCTGGAATCACCAGTTCTAGACGCCTACTCAGGAGCATAAATTTGTATTTTATTCACGGGCTTGAAACTGAATCGTTGCTACAGATTCAACAAACTAATGACTTGGACTTAGCGCCTCGTAGGTTCATTGTACGTCGAGATTACTTCCGTCCTGGAGAAAGAGCTTTTTCTTTCGCTCTTCTCAGATGCGAAACGCTAGTTCAGCACATACATTGACTTTGGAACGGGTTTGAACAGCGAGGTCGCGTTGGATCTAACCATTAACGTTTTTCCAGGAGACCATTTCAATACCTTCAGTTGGTGAGTCCTTTGGGCTCTTACCTCGCATGATTTTCAAGTTCCCGCAGGCTCACTTCGCATGGGGCAAATGGCTTGCGACTCAAATATTGTACTCCGGAGCAAGACTAATGGAAGCCGATTTTGGGGCTCTGACAGAGTTGGGATCCGTAGATTCTGCAGTAACGTCGCGGAAGATGCTATCCAAATGCCCCCATATTTTCGACCGCGAATGCGTCGAACGGTATCTAAACGCAGCCGGAGACATCATGGTCAGTTTTTCCTTTTATTAGAGTATTCTTCGGTTCTAAATTTATTCTAGCCCGACGGTCTATCCCGTTCGCCACCTTGCCCTTGTCATCGACCTCGACTCAGGCTCCGGCGCCCTGAAACTTGAAGTAGACGTTCTTTCTACTCGATGAGACTACTCAATCTTGTGTGGCAGTCTTCCTCCAAAACCGAGGCGCTTGTTCTAGTCTTCACTTCCGAGATCCCTCTAGATCCTGTTACTCAACCAACTGGAGGCGAGGCGAACACAATTTCCGAGAGCTCCAGTCAGCAAACCTTACCCATTGGAAGCTGATTTCCAGCATTGGACGTATCGCTGAAGGCGCCTTAGGGCCGATCTCATCAGCGAGCGGTAGTGAAGTTCTCAATCTCTACTTTGGCTGATCCACAATGAGTTTTTATCCGCCTTTATGAGTCGTTACTAATCTGCCCTAGCACAATCTAACCATACTCCAAACGCCATCTATAACAACGAGAAAAATTAAATCACCTCTTCTTAAAGCGGAGTCAGTTGGGAAGCCGATTACGCGGGCGATCCGGTAATGGATTCCATAGCGTTGCGTGAGTGGTCTGAGGTCGTTGAACTTTCGAGATCATTGCAGGATTTAGAAGCCTCAGTTAGTAAGTCCACTACCGAAGTTCCTCCCGCGTACCAGGATGACGAGATCCCGATAGTTATCACTGCTCTCCTGAGAGCAAATTCATGACCTATTTGCATCCATCGCTCAGAACTTTGAAGATCCTGCTCCGATAACTCGATTTCTCGCCGCTGATTTGGAGGACCGGGCCTATTCCATAACGATCTCAGCGCGCAATTGCAAGGAGCCCTATATCCAGATGTCATCGGGAGCATCAGTTTCAAGCGCCCTAGCGCGACCACCACGACACATCGCAATGTTCGTGGGCTTCTCAAGGACGTTAATCGAACCCCTACGCGAGCTCTTCAAAGGTCTGGCCAAGGGAATCCTGTATTGCCTATTGGTAGCGGATGCGACTTGAAGATGTCATAACCTCAGATGTGGGTGTAGAAAGCCATGGAGACGAAATATCGTCACCCTCCAGTAGATAACGTCTGTCCGCAAGTCGCTTGTGCGAGATTTGCAGGGGAGATGGCTGCGATGATGTTTCGGGAAGGGCTCGAGTCACCTCGCGGCACGATCAACCTTACTTTCGATCTCGATCATACTCTCTATCTCCAAATTGCTCGGTGGGCTAAGCGCAAGTCGTCACAAACGTACGCGTCATTCTTTTTGCCTTTAACCCCATATTTAGCGATTCGCAGAGATTTGGAACGAAGCCTTTTCGTCGTTCGCTTGCTATCATCTCCCCCTCCGTTTGAGAAACTAACGATGAATTCGCAATGCTCGTGGCCTACATCTGCGGACCTTTCATTACGGACAAAGCACTGCCCGCTTTCGTGAGCGTTACTGCATATACTTGCAAAACGCCCTGAAGTCGAAATAACCGTTTGGCAGGTTACTTCGGACCATTGCGTTGATATCTCCGCATTTATCAAAAGCGGACAAAATGCCTTTTCGGTGGTCCAACAGAGCGATATGTCAGACTACATGGATAGGCTAGCCCGTCAGGCTATCAGAAGCTTTGTCCAGTGAGTCGTATTTTTTGCTCGTGTTTTTGATTTTGTGCGTTGACTAGTTGGGGTAGGCCGGCGTGGATATCCGGTCGTTGCGCAGATACCCACCGCTCTCCTTCTACGCGCATCTCAACGTCCTTGGTAGATCTCTTTCCCAAATCGTGCACTCCGTTAACACCGGTCGAAGTTCGACCCACTGATCGCTATTCTCGAGGATCGGATCGATGAGAAGCAATATTGGATCGAAACACCGTGTGCACTGTGCCGTGATGATAGTAGCATTGGCAAGCGACTTTCCAATCAGGGAATATCGAGCCGATCCATGGCGTCGTGCAGTCAAGGCCACAAATAATACGTGCGTGCGAAATCCGTATTTGCCGCTCTCAGAAAGTGCACAAGAGGTGGGTGGAGTCTCTTCCACTTTGCGATTCCCTCGTCGCTTCTCAGGCCTGAAAAGGCGCGCTGACCGGGCGCGGTTTGCTTTCTATAGACCTGACCGTGGTCTTGCGAGCCCCGTAGTTGCGACGGAGGGATTCATATTCTCTTCATTAATTTTTCGATTCATTCGTCGCTTCTCAGGCCTGAAAAGGCGCGCTGACCGGGCGCGGTTTGCTTTCTATAGACCTGACCGTGGTCTTGCGAGCCCCGTAGTTGCGACGGAGGGATCCATATCCTCTTCGTCAGTTTTTTTTATCGTTCTAAGGCAATTGGGGTCTCTACCCAATCGAGATAGCACGTCGCGCGTCTCGCGTGGGCATCGTTGATATTTGACGTTTGTGGGCGCGTTCGTCGTGTTGTGAGACGGCGCTATTATATTCTTAAAAGGTCGCTCACTTTTATTTGATTCCATAACGAATGAACGCGTGGGGCGTGCTGATGCGGCCGCTCTTTAATATCGATTAGCGCTCAGTACTATGGCGTACCCATCGCGGAGTATCTCCTCGTCGCCTGGATCTCTAACAGAACTGTATTTGCCCTCAGTGAAAAAAGGCTTGGTCAGAAACATTGCTCGATTTATTGAAGTCCGACACATCAATACTTTCGAAAGCCACTGCATTCCCGGCATTAACTTTGCGTTTCATCCAAACTGTTCGTCGTGGACGGTGAATCGAAGGCAGTTTCCTTTGCGACTCGCATACGCAACGACATTTAATGGTTGTCAAGGCTTGACGCTGGCACGAACCACGCTCGACCTTTGAACGGATCCCTTGGCTCACGGTCAGTTGTACGCGCCACTATCGAGGGCAAGAACGCGAAGAGACCCGATGTGTCTATTCGCAGAGGCGAACGAAGGACAAGACGGCTAATATTGTATTTCCTGAGTTGCTACTGTAAAGTATTGTGGTATACCACCGACGGAAGGAGAGTCTTGCTACTGTAAACGCCATGTATTGTTATGGAGCCGACCGAAGCCTGAGCACGTAATGCAGTTGGTACTAGGTTGAATAGAAATGAAAGAAAGAGGTGGCCCTCCCGAGATCCGTTGCTTGACGGGCGAAAGCTACGTCATGGCGAATCGTACATTGGCGCAGCTCAGGCTAGCAGGACTCATGCTCAAGAACTGGACGCCTATATGAGAGGCAAGGAGCCCTATATCCAGATGTTATCGGGAGCATCAGTTTCAAGGGCCCTAGCGCGACCGCAACGACACATCACAATGTTGGTGGGCTTCTCAAGGACGTTAATCGAACGCCTACGCGGAAATTCCTCCTGCAATGCAGTGAGCATGACAAATAAACGCAACGCAGTAATTACTTCACCATTGTCCAATTTGGTCGGCATTGGCATATATTCAGCACAGATCGATCAATGAACTGCTTTCCTGGCGGGGAATGCGTCACCTCTGGATGGAACTGAATGCCATGAAGCGACTTCGAGTTATGTGCGATGGCAGCATAAGGAGCGGCGTTCGTCCGTCCGATGACATGGAAGTCGGGAGGCATAACGGACAGTTGATCGCCGTGTGACATCCAGACCTTATCAAAAGTCAACTTGGCTTTCGATAGACGAAACGAAGACACGCACCTGCATCTGATCGCCGAGTCCTTCAAACAGGGCGTCAACAGAGCTTACCGATTCACTAGACCTGCTGATCTGAACTTCTGCAAGTCCGTATTCGCGATGATCGCATTTTGCTACCCGTCCCTTGTGATTCCAGCAGATCTCCTGTATCTCGCGTGAGTTAGCGTCCAAGAAGATGCTCGAGAAAACTAGACCTGGAAGGCATAGCGCATGCCAAGGATAGGGACGCCCAGAGCGTAGATACCAGGGTACACGTGCGGTGCATCGTCGTCGTGCGCAGAGTATGGATATCCGGAGAGGATGATCCCTAGAATTTTGCGTCAGAAACGCTGCATCACATGAGTGAACCTGTGGGCTTGAATTTGAGATCTGCCAGCTTTGACGTACAATGAATGAGCTCTGCGTATACGTTCAATTCGCGACATCTCCTTGTTATGGGGTGACTGTACTAAGCCGATGCTCATAGTCAATACACGAGACGATTTGAGTTAGAACGCAGATCCCGAACCTGTGAACCGAAGAGGATGGTATGGTACGGACTGATCGTGTATTTCGGCCATGTTTTATGATTGAGGACTCTCAACGTGGACTTGACGGAGAGTGGCACGATTTCTGTCGAGGAAGACCGTCGAGATCTTTTGCTGATATAAGTTGAAACTTCAAGCTTAGACTTCATGACAAATAAATTTACGATAAGTGGACGAGCTACCCATCCTCCAAGATCAAGTGATACCGCAGGGTGGTGTTGACGAGCAATAGATAGTAGACGAGACGCTAGCGTCATAATAGCCTATGTGGATAACGTCAGCATTCCTGCATATACCATAACAGCTGAGCCCTCACCTTGATGTCATGTTGCCAAGCGCGCTCTTCAGCAAAACTGTCAAAAAGATAGAATTCCCTGGAGGATCGGTGGATAACGCAGAGTACCCAATGACCAACAGGAGCTGGCCGATGAATGGGCAATATCCAGACCTCCTTCTCCCAATAACGTGTCCACGAAGTTTGACGCCAGAGGATCTCATCAGGTGCGTTGTATCTAATACGTGGAAGGTCGTGAGTAGAGAAAATGGCAGCGCGCTGTGCTACAGGGGTGGACATGTAGGCGTCATGCAACAAGATTGCACAGCCGTTGAGACGCACGTCATTGAGGCGTGCAGTAGGGGAACCGAGGAAGGAGATATCCCTTGGATCAAATATTTGTCGCGGGAAGTCATGTCTAGAGGGCCATATCCTAGCTGCACCTGGCCCTTGCGCAGTGAAGCTCGGATCCTTGTAGGGCACAGGCGCTTCATCAACTTGGAGTACCTATCAATGGTTTCAAAAGAGTAAAGAAGATGGTAAATGGTGGCGTACCTCCGGGACTGCCCAACAGATGGTAATGCTGACTTTTCCCACTTCGTCGATATCTTCTGCATCTTCGTGAGCAATGGCGTCTTCTTCGAGGAAGTCAGCAAATGCAATTTGATGTGCGTCGACATCTGATGGCCCTGCTTCGAAGTCTGGGATGTCGATATCTTCTGCATCTTCGTGAGCAATGGCGTCTTCTTCGAGGAAGTCAGCAAATGCAATCTTCGTGAGCAATGGCGTCTTCTTCGAGGAAGTCAGCAAATGCAATCTTCGTGAGCAATGGCGTCTTCTTCGAGGAAGTCAGCAAATGCAATTTGATGTGCGTCGACATCTGATGGCCCTGCTTCGAAGTCTGGGATGTCGATATCTTCTGCATCTTCGTGAGCAATGGCGTCTTCTTCGAGGAAGTCAGCAAATGCAATCTTCGTGAGCAATGGCGTCTTCTTCGAGGAAGTCAGCAAATGCAATTTGATGTGCGTCGACATCTGATGGCCCTGCTTCGAAGTCTGGGATGTCGTCGTCTTGGTGATCAATTTCCAGCGATAGAATATCATTAATCAAACCGAGGTTAGCTTCGCCGGTTGCACCTCGTGTAAGTGACTTCGCGAGATCTGAAACTTCTTTGGCGCAGCTGGAAAAGCGAGCCGTAGAAGCAAATGGATTTACCCAGCGTGATTGAAGCTGAAGAAAGTGGTCTCGGCGGGTTTGCAGCAAGAATATCAATATTTGATCTGTTGAAAGCGTCAGAAAATGGTGGAATAAAGCGCCGGTGTCACTTACTTGCATCAGAAGAAAGTGCAAGCTCTAAAGCAGAGAGCTCATCTCCAAAATAACGGCCCAGGTTGTCAGCTTCAATACTGAGACGCTGCTGTTCCTCTTGACATCGATCGTGTTTGAGGAGGGCGCGGATTCCATCTCTCACATCCGAACCATCCAACCAGCGTGGTATGCCTCCTGCAGAGGGCGTAATCCAGACGTCCTCCATTAGGGTCTAGTCATTGCGCAAATCCGCTAATTTGGTCGGAAGTGCCATTGGAAGTTGTATCCCCCATGAAGGGTCGTAGAGGCTGTCTAGGCGTTCACAATAAGAGTTAAACTTACGAATAGCGGTCATCAGGGCTGGTTGTCTCTTCACTATTGCTTTACGAGTTTGCTGATGAAGCTTGGGGGGAAAGCTATAGAAGCCTGCTCCTGTACGTGTGATCATCAATGGCGTACAAGAGCAGCGAAGTTAGAGTGAATACCAAATATGATGATGTTGTTTGAAGACTGGATGTACGTTCCCCAGGCCATGTTGGTCGGACTCGAAAAGGTAGGGTCATTGTAGGATGAGACAGTGCTATAAGGTGCTGGGGCAGCTGGAGAGGGTTGGTAATATGGCTTGGGCGGCATCAGATGGAATGAACCTGATATGAAGATCAGTCCATACCATTTCAGTCTGGGCAAAGCCAATATAGTGGTTCTGAGCGTTCACCAGGCTATACTGGTACAGCGCAGCGTGTTCAGCTAGTTTAATAAGCACGGTGACAATGTCCCAGTCTGGTGATCACTCACAAGCTATGGTCAAATTGTCAGAGCGAGGTTACGAGAGTCACAAAGGTCACGCACATGTGCCAATAAGCCATACCGGGCCCTGAGACCCGGAAAAAATTCCGCGACCAGTAAAGATCGAGATGTCAGAAGAGCCGGGAGTATCAAGATCGTGGTCGGCAGTCCAGACCCATGTTCCCTACGCGACAATATCAAATTAGGGGTTTTGGGAGCTTCTGATCCACATACTTCAAGGTATGCGCTCGATCCAGAAGTCAAATATATCCCAAGTATTGACAGAGCCTGAGGGACATTGCGAATACTGCATGTTCGTTCCGGCAGCTAACAAGGAAGAATCAGAACGCTTCTCCATCACCAAATCTCGAAAGATTTACCTCCACCCAATCTGTACCATCGTCGTTAGCGCATCCCAAATCCAAGAGAGAATCAAAACCAACCTAATATGGCTGTCCCACATTCCTGCAGCCGCTTGCTGACCAGATGGATCGTGCGCGTTCCACTCGATCATTATGGCACCGGGAGCTATGAGAGATCAGCTTCAGAATAAAATAGACGATTTCCACGCGTACCAGGGCCTGCAGTGGTAAAGACCATATCACTTATCTCTAGGACGCCTTGAGAATTCGCAGCACCTGCTTGAATAACCGCACGAGGGTCCAGTCGATGACTTGCTGACATTAAGCCTCCAAGAGGGTTCCCATGCTGGATGAAAGTCAGCTTAACCTTGATCGAATGTAATAAGAAGAGACTCACGAGATCAGCACCGTGCGGGTCGAGTTCACCTCCGCTCCGTAGTCTTGAGCGTTCGTTTCAATTTTCTAGTCAATGAAACCAGCGATCTAGATGTACTCCGACGTGCGGATTAACTGAACACCCTGAAGGGTACCGTTGAGGATGACACGAGTGCCGTGGCCAGGCTTAGTGCGCCATACAACCTCCTCCTGCTCAGTATCGCCGATAGTGGAGTGGAGGGTGAAAGGCGCTCGCAAGCAGAAATCTGAAAAATAAGAACGAATATTGACATTATGAGCGGTATACCCGTGCGGTGTTTGCGAAGGACGCACCGTCGATGTGGTTCACCATTGAGGTGCGGCACGTGGAATTCTGGTTCTCGGTGGCAGAGTTACAGATGTTGTAACCAACCTGAGGGCTACGATAGCGACAGTGTTGTAGTCGACTTGGTAGGGCTTGGAAAAGTGACTCCTGAGTCCTGTGTGAACATGGTATGCAACGAAAGAGGAATTGAAACTCACGATTCCTGACGGGTAAGCATAGGTCTTGTCGACAAGGGGGTTGGGTCAGGTGGGTCAAGGGCAAATTTTGGCGTGCAGCGATGGCCAAAAGTACGGAAAGAGTGGAATGAGACATGTCTCAAATATTGGTGGCAGTGAGAGAAGAAGGGAGAAAAAGAACGCTCTGGTTATTGGTGAAGCAGAAATAAATGGGAGAACCGCTGAACACGATCACGTGCTGCACGTCAGCGCTGGTACTTCCTAAGAGCAAGTACCTGAATATCCAGCGGATAGCAAAGAACGAACCTCCTTCTTTCGGAACTCATCAATTTTTTCCTGGAGTTGGCGCTTGAGTGAATCGAGGTCGTCTTTCGAGCTCTCCTGAGTAGTCTGCGCGGCTTCAACCTTCTCCTTGAGATCTTCCAGATACTGCGCGACATCAGCCAGCTGATCCTTCAGCTCCTCGAGCTCTTTCTCAACTTCCTCCAGCGCCGCACGGTTGGTCTCAAGGGCGGACGTATACTTCACGATGTTCTTCTCTGCAGTGGCCTTCATGACCTCAGCCTTTGCGACCTCTTCGTTAGCTAGCTGGTGCAGCAAGCGAATACCGTCAACGGTGGACTTCTGCTTCAGCAGTTTGGAGCCACCGATTTCGAGGATCTTCTTTTCGAGAACTTGAATCGCGGCCTCGATAACGCCAGTCTTGGTTCGCAGTTCGTTTGTTGACGATGCGATCTCGGCATCTAGAGTGAGTGTTGATTCGAGCGAGATCCGGGACGCAGTCTTCTCGTCTCAGCTGAGTGTCTCCAGAGCTTGACGCTCAGAAACGGCAAGGACGCTAGCAGATGCTTTTCTGTTTGTGGCGTTAACACTGCAAAGATACGCTGACGTGCAGGACTCACAGTGAGCGATATTCGGCTAGACTGTTGTCGCTGAGGGAAGTATTATGTTGAGATGCACGTCTGTGGGCCTCTGCATACAAAAAGTAGAAGCCAAAGAAGACGATGAGTCTACAGATGGCTTACCTGCTGCTTTGTCTGCTGCGTGCCTAACATTGGCAAGGTCCCGCGTGAGTGGGCAGAGCTTAGCCTGCTGACGTTCAGCATCACCTGTTCCTGCATCTTCTGGGAATTTTGCAGCTCTCGGGATGAATGCTTGATCTGGGCATCCACCTCCACTAGCTCAAGTTCTTGTTACCCGTTAGAGTTGGCTAGGCGTTATATCAGGTGGTGTAGCCTTACCTTTGTTGAGCTCCGCCATATGATCGTTTGGGTCTTCCATACTTCTGCCTCGTGCAACGGCAGGATGTCGTACGACGACATGAATACATCCACGCTCTACTCC